>NW_026933710.1:0-5912 GCF_032062105.1 Saccostrea cuccullata | reverse complement strand
AATCATCAAACTTTGTGAGTTGATGCATCTTGGGTTTTCGGCGAGTGACGACCAAAAAGTAGGTCATGGTGACCTACTTTTGACATTTTGTGACTATAATTAAGTATCTCTGGTACTTATTGACATAAAATCATCAAACTTTGTCAGTTGATGCATCTTGGGTTACGTCGACCAAAAAGTAGTCCACAGTGACCTACTTTTGACATTTTATGGCTATATTTAATTATATCTGGTACTTATTGGCTCGGAATTATCAAAACATTGTCAGTTAAGGCATCTTAGGGTTTCATTGAATGTCCAACAAGAAGTAGGTCACGGTGACCTAATTTGAATATCTGAGGTACTTATTTGCTTAGAATTATCAAATTTTGTCAATTTAAGCATTATGGGTTTTTGAATAACGTCGACCAAAAAGTAGGTCATTAGACCTACTTTTGACATTTGATGGCTATATTTAATTATCTCTGGTACTAATTGGCTTAGAATCGTCAAACTTTGTCAGATGATGCATCTTGGGTTTTCAGAGAATGTTGACCAAAATGTAGGTCATGGTGACCTACTTTTGAATATCTCAGGTACTTATTTAATTAGAATCATAGTCTTTGTCAATTAATGTATCTTGAGTCCTCAGAAAATTTCAATCAAAAAGATAGGTCACTGTGACCTACTTATGTATTTTATAATTATATTATAATATCTTCAGTCTTAACTGGCTAAATATTATCAAACTTTGTAAGTTGATGCATTTTGGGTCTTATGATTCTAATAGAGTTGGAGTCTCCTAATAGAAGTGATAGATTGTACAATTTATCAGAAGAGCGATTCAAGGCCCTTGGGCCTCTTGTTGCATATGCGATAATTGTATTATTCTCTTTATTACCTGCACATGGAGTTTATATATCTCTAAGTTGATTTGATACACAAGAGCATGCTCTACGTATGTACAATTTCTAAAACGAGGTAAGTTGTTGAAAAGTTGATGAAACAAGAATGTCAACAGTCTTGTTTAACTTTAAAGCCGTCATTTCGTAATCAATTGACTTTGTGAGCAAAATAATACAATCTATCATAATTCAAAAGATGACTGAATTTTTTCATACGTATTGTTAGGCCATTGTTTACACACTGAATTGTTGGCGGAATTTTTGGTGATTCCCCGATCATGACAAGGAGCACGAGGCGGGTTTGACCGGTCGGCAGGGGATGCTCACTTCTCTATGGCAACTGATTCCATCTAGAGTGATGTTTTAGAGGTTTGCATTTACTCTGCTCCAAACTTATATTGTTTAGTGAACTTTTGAGCTTAAATACTGTTCGTTATATATATCAATCATTAAACTCACAGTTCACTTTCTATGGATGCAATTCCTACAATCACATTTCAGTATTTGATCATTATTACATTCCATTCAAGGAAAGTGAGTTCTCTCTACCCATTCTGTACTGGATTAATATCAATTTGTCTTGAAATGTTTCCCCGTTTCCGATAGGACAAAGAGAACATGCATGAGGATGTGAATGGTCGACCAGGGATGCTTACTCCTTAGTGACATCTGATCTTATCTCTGATATTCTTAGAAGTCCCTCCCAATATCTGTGGACCTATGAGTTTGATTCCTGTTCATTATCTTCATAGTTCATCCATATATATACTGTGTTTTAGCATATTCATTGAAACGTGGTGTTAATTAATTGTGGATTCTCAAAAACGTTTCACACAACTTTAAAATCGCCTTTTTTCTCAAATGTCAGTTACTTTAAAAAGTAAGTCTTTTCTACACTTTATACATGTACCATCATTCCTCACGTTGAATTCAATATGAGGCGTCTAAATATCAAGTTATCAAGTCTCTCAGACCACTAAATGGTACACCACGAGGCTCAACGTACAATACATGTAATGTCTCTGAATATGGATTGTTCTCCTTTTGTAGTCGACCTATTTTGAAGCAGGATTTATCATGGAACCTCTACATCAGATGAAGAAAATTCTTGCTGTTGCCTTCAATTTAACATTTAAACATGTACGTATGTTGACGTCTTTTTAATTCATTTTAGGATACTGTTTATGTTTTATGCTTTGTTCGTACAGTACATATTGTATATATATTTGTATTGCTACTTGTTGTTTTCCCTAGATCGATCAGTGTTTGTTGCCTTAATCTTTTTCATTGCAAATATAACCCATCTTTGGGTCGTATCATGGCTGACATGTTTCCCAACAATTATTATTAGGTCATTATTTTTGTACCAATAATATTAGACTCCTTCTTTTACAATCAACAACTTACTTGATTTCTTTGATCGGTCGACTTGGGCTGTTTGCTTGTCCTATGCAACTGACTCTACCTCCGGGTGGCTGCAGGGAATATGAATTAACTGGATTTATGAGTCCTCACCTTTTACGTTCGGGTAGATTCCCACAGGACTCGGAGGTTCAGATGTATCAAGAGAAAAAATTAAGTTGATTTTAGACTTTTTGACCTCATGAATTTTCTTTTTTGGGTTATAATTATAAGATTGTCTTTACTTTTTATGGCTTTAAGTAGCCTGTGTTGGAGTGAAATTAACGTCATCCTTTAATAGTCATTAAGTAACCCATTAATTCATTATTTCTGTCAATGTCAAAAAAATACAAAGTTGATCACATTGTTCGGAGTATAAAATGGTTATTTTTTCTGTCTGTATTCGAATTTCAGACTGATCATATCTTTTTTTTGCTATTTTTTTATTGACAGTAATAGTTTGGTCGTAAATGTCGTAAAGGAAATTCATATAAAATTGATCTATTTGACACTATTATTTTCATCATATCAGCTACACTTCAGATCAAAATGTAACCATATTGTTTACAGCCCTATAAATCACATAATAAAATCGCGTTTATCGGCAAATGACTTTCATTGTCAATTCCCTGCAGAAATAAAACAGAACGGATGGCTCCTAATATAAAATACTACTAGTTTCCGAAATCGAGAATTGTCATTTTTCCGTGGCACGCAAAATATCGATACATAAGGGATATCACTGCAATCAGGTCCCGGAATTTTGATTTAGAATCTGTGAATGCTTCTTATTCGGGATAATACACAAATTGCATGAAGCGATGAATTGAATGGCTTGTAGAAGGAGAAGGGGGAATGGGTTGCCGTCACTGCTCATTTGACTGGATGATTTACATAATTCGCCACTTATGTCGCTGTTGTAACAAATCAATTACGGCGTAATTTTGTCACGTCGCTTGATATGAAGAGATGTTGTTATCAGTTATATGCAAGTCTCATGACAATACCGCAGATAATGGTTTATAAATATGCTACTGGATTGGAAATTGTCTGAGATGTCGAGCTGATTTAAATCGATTGTGGTCATTATTTTCAGGATTTTCTAGTCAGTGAAATACTTCTTTACTTCTATTGAAAGAGTCGTAATAGATAAAATGTATACTGATTTTCTGAAATCTTTTCTCTTCAAAAGAGCGCAGATAACGATACTCTAACATTCTATTATTTAAAAATTTGGGCCATTAAACTGCTATGAGGACTGCTACATATAGCATAAGTATACCTCTATCCCATATAATATGCCCATATACTTGTAAGAAATATTTTATTACAATTTACATGCTTTTATCTGTCAAATGTTTGAATACTATGTATATCAAAATCGGGGATTGAACTAAAAAGAGGTCGGTGATGAAATGAAAAAAATCAAGTTTTTATCATATTTTCAGACATGTTTTATTGATAGATATAAATGATGGAAATGTATTAATGAAAATGCATACAGAGTATTTCAGTTTAAACCTAATACGTGTAATATGAGTAGTCAGTACAGTCTTGGCTGACCTCTAATCTTGATTTAATTTTTGCTGCAAATGCCAGCCTGTAACTTCACTTGAACGCGTTAATTTTATACAGATCCCGATTCATCTGCATAGACCAATGCAAACACATTTTAATTTTAACTTAACAGACGAGAAATTAATGATGAGCGGATTTATTATATACCCATCAATTTCCTTGTTTTTGTTACTGTTAATTTTACAGAGTTTGATCCGATTTTCCGGATCACCATACTGTGGTTTTCTGAATCCATATCACCACTCTCTGAAACTGATTACATAGTACGCAAAAACATGACGTTATTTTTCTTGCGCGTTGAAAAGTCCCTTGTTATTATGCTTTGTTTTATGGATAAATATTATACAATTGATCTCTAAAGTTTTATTCTGCTATATTTAGCTAGTTATAAGGGGGTATATAATAAATTTATCATTATAACAGTAACTTGATCCGAAGAGCCGTATCACGTCTCGTTGACAGGCGCGGATCATCAGATCAAACTCGACGCTTCGCGTCTCGTTAGATCTGATGATCCGCGCCTGTCAACTCGACGTATATAATAAATTTATCATTATAACAGTAACTTGATCCGAAGAGCCGTATCACGTCTTGTTGACAGGCGCGGATCATCAGATCAAACTCGACGCTTCGCGTCTCGTTAGATCTGATGATCCGCGCCTGTCAACTCGACGTGATACGACCCTTCGGATCAAGTTACTGTTATAATAATATATATGTATCAGTCTATTTAATTTCATTTCAACTTTATTGCATTTAGTTCCGTTTTGCTATACTGATATCCACACAGTTATTAGTGTTTAGCAGAACGGAACGGAACCAGAAAATGCTACATTTGTATGCTAGCAAAGTGCGAAAACTTTCTTCACAAGTCATGATTTAGACTTAAATTGAACGATATTATAATTATAATTAAACACGGTACATTTTGATAGGAATGTATTTTAATATCAGTAATACATGTATATCATTCATTCAAAACAGTCTACATAGTAATTACAAATGACATAGCAGATAAAAAACCAACACGACATAGATATTTATAAAATAACTTACATGCATCCTTTATTTTCCGACCCTTAACTTCTCTTTTTGGATTGATCAAAGTAAAAAGATGTTAAAATTCTGTAAACTAAAGTATCATTTTAAATTCGTGTGTATTCGCCCTACCCCTCCTCATCTGATTCTGTTCCACTCCTTAAAGTTCATGTCGGATGCCTCGGGAACCAGGCTCTCTGCAGTTTTTTTAACGACACTCAGTCAATTCAGGCCTTTGATTTTAGAAAGTGAAGTTTAAATCGGATTTTTCTCGGGGACGGGTGAGATTCATTCCGGAAATAAAAAAGCGCATGCGCTAAATTTTCACTCTGAAGAAATGTTCCTGTGTAGCTCTTTTATTTCCGAAATGATCATACATACGTTTTATATCCTCCAACCTAAACAATTTATGCTGTTCACCCGCACCTCTCCTGAAAAGTGTTTTATGATCCAAAATAATATGCTTACTCCTAACCAAATTAATCGATTCTATCATCTTTAGGGGACGACAGTGTATTTCGGGGGGGGGGGGGGGGGGGGGCTAATAAAGAACAAATTATTGATTTCCAAGATATTTTAGGGAAAATTATTTATGTTTTCATAAAATGAACGAAAAAAAAATATTATAATTACAAAAAACCCTTTACTCCACAACTCCATTGGGGGTACTGCACTGAGAGGTAACGAAAAAATCATATACCTTCTAATCTATTATGTACTGAAACAGTGAAATGACTGAAGAAGAAAAAAATCATTTATTTTATTTTTGGTTTACACATAATGAATCACCATGATCAATCTATATTTTAGGGGGTGATAGACAGGGGGAGGGGGGTGTAGGCCTTGAAACGACTTCCAAATATTCAGTTACAGGTAATACTGTAATTTATGCCTTATTTAAAATAAGATAAAAATAAAATAAATTATATTAAAATAAATTAAAAAAAAATTCAGAGTGTATATATACACCCTTTAGGAAAAAACTTAATCCCCTTTACAACCACTGATAAA
>NW_026933709.1:0-5837 GCF_032062105.1 Saccostrea cuccullata | reverse complement strand
TATGATGTGAAGTTTGCAGGTTACAAATTATTGTCAAAGGTAGTTATCTCAATAATCCCATGCTTTGACCCTGACAAAGTGTCCTATAAAACTAAGTGTATTACTCTAACCTGTTCTGTGTAGTAAGCATGAAGTCTAACGGTTGATAGAAATATTCAAGATATTACATCACAGATCAGGGGACACTTACATCTTTATGGGGATCCTATTGAGACCTATTAAATTCAAAATAGGAGACACACACACACATACACAAACAAAATGTATTTACAGTTCCAGGAAAGTAATAATTACACCAAAGCTAGCTTTTAAACATCTGTGTAATTTGTTAGGGGTTGTAGAAATAAGATGAAAAATAAAAGGTTTAAATGTATACTTCTCATACATAACAACTGTCTTCAACATGAATTGGTAAAAATAAAAGTCACATTTAGATACTTTGAAGTCTGGGAATTATTTTTTTGAAGATCTCATACTATCAGAAAATCACAATATCAATTCTAGGATTTGATTAGACCTCAGTTTGTTAAATGACTGCAATTTATCTATTGTTGTGTATGACAGAATATGAAAGATATGAAGGGGAGAGTTTTTGACCCTTTTTTTCCCTTCATCATAGATTAAAATATATATTATACCGGTCTTTATCTATGTAGTGAATATAGGAGTTTTACAGACACCCTAGGTATTACATAGTAATAGTCATATAAACACCCTTGAACATTGTTCATTTGATTAATATTTCAATCCTTTCCTAAGAATTTGCACCTAATTTTTATAAAGTCTATAAGTTATCAAACAATGTTGAAGTTATTGCATTACAGGAATTACAGGACTCAAATCAGTAATCTCAGTAATTAACTTTTACCCAGGAGTAAATGATCCAAAAAAAAAAATCTATAGAAATATCTTATTGATTCTTCATCTGTGTACTTATGATGTGAAGTTTGTAAGTTACAAATTATTGTCAAAGAAGTCATCTCAATCTTATGCTTTGACCTTGACAAAGTGTCCTAAACAACAAAGTGTATTCCTACAACCATTCTATATGTATTGAGTATGATGAATATGGTATGATAAAGATATTCAAGATATTATTAAACCACAGATTATGGAACACTTGCATCTTTATTGGGGGTCTTACTGAGACCAATTTCAAATTCAAAATTAAACATGATACATACACAAACAAAGTATATTGACAATTCCAGGAAAGTTAAATAATAACATTAAATTCAGCATCTGGATATCTGTGTAATTTCTAGGGGGTTGTAAAAATTAGATGAAAAATAAAAGGTTTAAATGTGTAATTACCATACATAACAACAGTCTTCAATATGAATTGGTCAAAATAAAAGTCACATTCAGATACTTTGAGGTCCGTGAGAATTAGTTTTTAAAGAGCTCATGCTATCAGAAAATCATATTTTCAATACTTGATTTGACTAGATCTCAGTTTGATAAATGATTACACTTTATCCATAGTGAGTGTCTGACAGTGAAAGATACAATCCTGACTTCTTTCTTTGTCATCCTGTAAACCACAGTCCATGATGGTACTGGTTAAATTAGTTGAAATCATATTTATTTTAATGCAATAAGTATTTTGATAACCCGGTTACCCATCAACTGGTTAATTTCTTTCCATAATCCTTTCAAAGCTAGAACACCTTATCTTATCCTCCTTCAATGAGTAAAAAGTCTGTAAAACAGTTTGTCGTGTGTTGCCACCTTTGTGACGTTTAATAATTTGTTTGAAATTCTCAAAAGTATTATTAATAATGACATATAATTTTTAGCAGACACAAGATATCAAGATGAGAAATAAAACCAATTTTGTAAAGGGAGATAATCCAAATTTACAGTAATTACCACTTAGATTTAACAGAAAAATCATGAAAATGGGTCTGCGGTCTGGTGTTATTTTGCTTGACTTCTTTTCTGATTGTTTGAGGCGAGCATTAACATATATCTCCATATGGACATCACCCCATTCTACCTCACCTTGTTGTATGAGTTCCCTGAACTCCTTATCATATTTTCTCCAGTCCCCCTTTTCCTCTGCAATTTGCCTTACTGATTCCATGTGTTTTGCAAGCTTTGGCTGTGCAAGTGTATTTTTAATGCAATATATTGTCACATACCTATTCCACGCAGTTACCCAGTCATGCAGGGATAACGAACCATCCCTAACTTCGTCGTCATCTGTGGATCGCATATTGTGGATTACCACCTTACCTGTCTGATCCTGTTCCTTTACCTTGATAGAATACTTACTTTTCCCCTTTTCCTTTTTTAACAACAGAGCCATATCAACATATTGTTTTGACCAAATTTTAGATTTTATTTTGTCAGAAACAGTTGCCTCTATCGGTACTGATGAGCTTACAAAACCTGATTTCTTACCGACATTTGCTGCAGGTGGAAGTTCAGTACCTACAATCTGTGAACTGTGTTCGATTACAGCGCCTGATACCAATCCTGAGATACTTGCATCTACTGACTTATTTGTTATTTGAAAAACTGACCCAGAAGGACCTGCTGTTAAGCTATTGCTTGATGTAGTGGAAGCATTATTTCCCCTTTCTCCCCATATTATGAACAGAGATACTCCCCTGATGTTGCAGTAATGGTTTTATCTCTGCTAACACCTTCTCCGTGACTGCCTTTGTTATGGTTTGGGTTAATGCAGCCAAGGTTTCAGGAGGAACATCAAGGGGTTGAGTGCTTGTATCGACAGCCACAGCATCATTGGTAGTGGACTCTCCAGTTCCGTTATGTGCACGTCGTGGTCTTTTCACCTGACTTGTTTTGGACTGTTGGGCTTCATTCCTTTTGCCTGGCATAATGCTGGTAAATATATACCTATATAAATTTAAAATTAAGGAAGAAGTATGTGTCCAATATATTATGTTATGTATAAATATAAACTGTAAAAGGCTTCGGCCTTAATTGACAATGAACAAGAATTGTAAGACCTCACTGTAGCCAGTGTAGGCCCCAACGTCAGAGTCAGTTAGCCTACATGACAACGTATTTGAGCATATTAATATTTAACATTACATTATATAACCACTTTCATCGCTCAGTACAATGTGTAAATCTAATACAACAAACTAGAAAGTGATGAACCTTTTCTTACAATTATTTTTTTTTTTACTTCATTGATTCTGCCGCTTTTCGATAAAACACCCTGTATCACCTACAGTTGTTGACAAAAATTTTCCGGAAATAGAGTAAATAGTAGAACCAAAAGTGTTTTGGAACAGATCTGTATTTCCCGAATTGCCGTAAGCCAATAAAAGCACCCATTGTGCGACTGCAAAAGCCATTAGTCAACATCACTAAGCCGATGCTGATCAGTAAGAACTATCAGCCACATAAAACGAAAAGTTGACATAAGTTATAAATCACCACCTTTGAAGCCGACAACCCTCGCACCGTGTCAAATTCCCAAGAAGGCTGTAGTGCCTTTCCCACAGATAACAACCTGTTCGGCTGTTGTTAATTGTTTTCATCACTACTACCAACGAGGTACTTGAAGGGCTTGTAATGTATCTAAGCGCAGTTGCAGAACAATAAAACCTTAATAAATGAATAATGAAAAACAACTATTTGTACAAGACTCAATATCATATAAAGGGGATAGCAAATACAAACAGTAAACTTGTACCTTCAAAAATGAAATGCGGATTTTTTTTTTTTTTTTTTTTTTTAATTTTTTATTATTATTATTTTTTTTTTTATTATTTTAATTATTTAATAATCTGGACCATTGAATCGAACATGATTAGGTAAATCAACTTGAAGTGAAATCGATATAAAAATCATCAAAGTAAAAGTGGGCTTTACATGAATTAAAAAACCAAAACGGCTAAATGTCAAGTACAAAATACTGCCTGAAACTTGTACCTAGGACTTGCCTAAAGTACTGTAAAAATTCACAATATTTTAGTAATCAACTAATACCGAAAAAAACAAATTGGCAGATATTTTTCCAGCAAATTGTTTTCTTTTTATACAGAAAAAGGATAAATCTGGAAGGCATCAACATGCACTTCTAGACTTATCAAATAAACAAGCGATGGAAAATAAATCGCCGGGGTAAAAGTTGAAACTAAAATGAAAAGACCCGCATGGGTACAAACTTGGCAAGTACAAAAGACTGCCTGAAACTTGTACTTAGGACTTGCCGAAAGTACTGTAGAATTTCACAATATTTTAGTACTGTGGCAGACAATTTCCAACGATTTTCCTTCACAGAAAAAGGATAAGTCAATCTGGAATGCATTGAAATACATTCATAGACATCAAATAAAACCGATGGAAAAAAATCGCCATATGCATGGTAAAAGCTGAAACTAAAATGAAAAAACCCGAAAGAATTTCAAACAATTGCCTAAAGTACTGTAAAAATTCACAATATTTTAGTAATCAACTCATACCGAAACAAACGAATTGGCAGACAATTTCCAACGATTTTCCTTCACAGAAAAAGGATAAGTCGATCTGGAATGCATTGAAATACATTCATAGACATCAAATAAAAACCGATGGAAAAAATCGCCATATGCATGGTAAAAGCTGAAACTAAAATGAAAAAACCCGAAAGGGTTTAAACTTGGCAAGTACAAAGGACTGCCTGAAACTTGTACTTAGGACTTGCCTAAAGTACTGTAAAAATTCACAATATTTTAGTAATCAACTAATACCGAAACAAACTAATTGGCAGACATTCTTCCATCGAATTTACTTCACAGGAAAAAGGATAAATCTGGAATGCTTTAAAATACATTCCTAGATATCAAATAGAAAAACGATGGAAAAAATCGCCATCTGCATGGTAAAAGCCGAAACCAAAATGAAAAAACCCAAATGGGTTGAAACTTGGCAAGTACCAAAAAACTGCCTGAAACTTGTACTTAGTATCTGCCTAAAGTACTGTAAAAATTAAACCAACAACGAAACAATCAAATTTGCTGATACTTTTTCCAACCGAATTTTCTTCACAGAGAAAAAGGATAAATCCGTTTTACATTATTAGACATCCTAAATGCCTATCGTACTGTTAAAATAACAAAATGTTGTATAATTTCAAAGAATCTGTCTGAAAAATTGACAAACAATAAAAGTAACAAAATGGTGACAAACTTTTATGACTTAGATGTATATCTATTTTCTCGCTGAAATTAAAGCTCCCCTTATACTCCTATATAAATGAACATTCCCCTGACTGTTCAGATGGACTCCGTCGTGAACAAATTTACGACTGCAGTGTCCTTCACGGGGAGAAACGAAATAATTCCCATGTTCCCAAAATACGCAGTAACCCAGTGCTGGCAATGCATCTCTCAATATTGCGTTTACTTTGTCTGCAATATTATTGTACCCAAAACGAACACCAAATCGTGGCAATAATTTACAAACAATTATTTTTGCAACTTTATAGCGGCGATGCATTACCGATACCACAGATTCAATTTCTGCAGCTAACAAAGTAGCGTCGGTACTAGGACTAATATCGTTCTCCCCAATCATTAGAACAACTACATCTGGACCTAAAGCAAATACGCTCTCCATATCCTTAGATATTACATCACGAACCTTCTTCCACCCACACCCCTGTACAGAACGGAATGCGTTTCTCCAGACCAAGGCTCGCAGAATACCTAATGTCACCATATTTCAAGAATTCATGAAAACGACGCACAATTGAGTGTCCAAGAATGACAACTGAAGTTTTACTCATAGAAGACATAATGAAATAAATTTACTCACCAAAATCTTGATAAAATAAATAACAAACTTTGAAACAACGTCCGTCCTCCAAGGATGTA
>NW_026933708.1:0-58284 GCF_032062105.1 Saccostrea cuccullata | reverse complement strand
CTATCCTGGGATTCCTCATTGCTTGACATTCCCTCTATGTCCCGGTTGGTCTGGGTGGCAACATTAACCATTTGCACAGGTTTAGCATATAAGTGGTCATCAACTGAAATGTTGGAAATTGAAGTTACAAATTAGATCAGCTCGCAATAATTTTTTTGTGATGCTGATATTAAAAAATTGCTCTCCTCTTAATCTTTTGCATTTTCTAAAAAAAAAAATGTGATCCACTCCCACTTGTAATATAGTCTCAAAGAAAATAGCCTGGAAGAAAAAGAACAGTAGCTGTTTTGTTTGAATATTAAATGATATTTTAAATTTTACACACCAGAGTGCGAGTTGAAAAGCCGATACATTCTATTTTTCAAATTCCTATGGAACCTTTAGAAATCCAGTCAGTATTTGAAAAGTATGTTTTTTAGACTAAAAATAACTTTGGGTTTTTCCATTTCATTGTGTTTGCATGTCGTGCATTCTATCTCAGTGAAATGCGTTTATCTATGGGTCATTGGGATATATACAGATCTTCCACTCAAATTTTGGAACCTTAATATTTTTACGGTAATGTTTTGAAATTTAGCTTAAATTGGTCTATTTACACTTGTAGTTACACATAGGCTAATTATGATCAATCTTGATTTCACTCTGCGAATGTTTCATGTTTATCTCATGTGAGTTTATTCAAAATTTGATATATATTTTACCTTCTGTGAGCTGCTGCTGGGCTGAGACTTTTTCACTGATTTCTTCCTCTTCGACGGTAACAAACAAGGAGGCCTCTGGCACGGGGTGTGGTACAAATCCATCCTTGCCGAGATTGGCATTCGTCTGTTTATCTCCTTGTGTGAAGGTGTGCTTTCTTGTCGCACGTTTTCTACCTTTCAAAATAACTCTATTTGAATTGGCATTTAATGGATAGGGATGCAACTCGGTAGGGCGACCATCAATAAAATGTTTGCTACATACATATGTATGTTTGTTTACATTGTCAACGGTAAAAAACTTTCTCCCGCATGCCTTTGTACCCAAAGTTTGGTGTCGTCTAATCGTGTTTTAGGCTTTGGTACTGGGAAAAATTCCACTCCTTTCAAGTATTCTTTATGCATGTACCTATTATCGCTGTTACATGTGCCCCAAGAACAGCGTTTCACCATTTTGGATTCAAAATAGACCGCCTTCGAATGTCGGGTGTCACGTGACTTTGCCGCTTGCGCGCTCGCAAAAAAGCTTATATCATTGAAAATATGAAAGAAGCCTTTTCCCTACATGCTCAAACTAAAAGCAACCACTCTAAATCTAATTATCTTATGTGTCATTGAAATGAACAGTGAAGCTTTATTGTGTAAAAACTGTATCAATGGCATTTTCGAAAGAAAATTTACCCAATAGATTTTTGCTACATGTATCTTTAAGATTTTTTTAATCATAAATGCTGTATCAGTTATTGTCTTTAAGGGAAAATTTACACCGTAAATTTTTGCAATCGTTTTATATAAATATACATTGTCCATCTTCCCTCTAAATGTTTTTAAATCAGTTTAGTTTTGACGCTAGATCGTCTTTATACTATAAACATGCTGAATTTTCACCATCTTTCTACGAAAATAAATATGATATAAAATTCTGCTTTTTTGGTTTGATTTTGTCAATACCCGAGGGCAAAATGTTAAAAAAAAAGATTTTCTATTTTGATTTTGGAATACGTTTATAGTTCTTGATAACAAGGTCATTGTGTCGATATAGATCGATCATAAAACTTGTTAAATAATGACTTAAATCTAGAAAATTTATAACCCGGTATTATATTAAGTTTAATTTTTGTTTAACGTTAGGAATCTAGTAAAGGTAGGATAATTCAAAATTCATTTTGATTCTTGGAATATTGAAAATATCCCAAGAAAAGAAAATGAGACCGAAAAAAAGCATTATTAAAAAAAATATATAAATATTTTTTTCATAACAAATTTAAGTAGTAAAGTGATAGTATAAGCGTGTCTGTATATGGAAATCCAGGTATGTAGCCGGTACATGCAATTCCATCGGAAGTCTCGCTAGGTGGTAAGAAGACTATATACAGTGGGACCCCCCCCCCCCCCCGGGGGGAAGTTTCAATATATAGCTAGTCTTCCGTGGGAAATCTCGCTATATATAGCAATTCGCCCAAATTCCTAGCAACCCCTCCCCCGAATAGTTTTTTAAATCGTAAACCGAATCGTAAAACAATGTTTATATATACTAACGTTTTCAGTTTTTGAGGAACATTTATCCGTTCTATCAGAGACCTATATATATACTAGTACATAGGTCCCTAGTTCTATATGAATAAATATTTAAATAATATAATTTTAATAGCATTTTATAATTAAATCATTTTAACTATTTAGTCAAACATAGATAATCTTCACGAGTACATATAGATAATGACTCTTTCTCTCCCCCCACCCCCTTTGGATGCAGTCGCCCGCGTGGCACTGTGGTAACGGCGTCTGCCGGGTCTATATAGAGTCACGAAGTACAGTAGTAGGGAGTCGACCAATACGTCGTGGGTTCCAATCCCACTATAGGATGTGGAGTTCGATCCTTCGCATGAGATCTAGACCGTATTATCCGAGGTCCCGTGTCGCAGTAGGTGCTGGCACGAAAAAAGATCCCTCGCTGCTCAATGGCTATAAGTGCCGAGTATATAGGACACATTTGCAGCTCTCCACCGGCAAGAAGTGGCTTCTCCATTTGAGTGAAAAATTTTCGAAAAGGAAATTAAACAATGTACAATCACACCACCAAAGTCTCAATATATATACTGACTTCCGGGTGGACGACCTCCTGCGGGGTAAGTTTCATCGGTAGAGGGGAGGGTGGCCACGAAAAATTTTCCTAAACGTAACTTTTTACTACTGGAAAAATTCAGCGAAAGGCTTGTTGCCCCCTCCCTTATCCCTTAAACTTTTTGTTGCAGTACTAATAGTCAATTTATATATTAAAAGTCATGTACTTAGTGGCATATGAATAAAATTTATTACTGAAAAAAGTTGACGAACCCCCCCCCCCCCTTCATTTTTTTAAGCTCTTCTGGTTGATGAAAAACACGGTGCGTACTAAAGATATTTCTTTCTTTATTGAAAAGTCTATTTCAATATAAAATATTTACGCAGAAAAAAAGACCAGGGTGTTTCTATTATGCCTGGATGTAGTAGGTAGGACCCCCTGGAATTAACAAGGTTACTTAAACAAGGGAAAGAAAGTTACACCCCTTCATTTCAGTGGAAGGTTCTGAAAAATTACCCAATTTATAAGGGTTAACTAGTATCAAAATATTTAACATTTTTATAACAATTAAACTGTAATTCAAATATCCAACAAATAACTTTAGTAGAGATATATTTTTCAGACGAGAGAACAGTGACGTAGCATCGTTTTGCAGGAAATTTTCCAAACTTAAAAATACATAGGCGTCGGAACCGGGGAGAGGGGGGGGGGGGGGGGCTTAGCCCCCACTTCTTTAAAAAGATAGACTTAGTATAGACATTTAACATTCCTGCGTTGGTTACGCCCCCCCCCCCCCCCCACACACACACACACTTTCCATGGACACGATGCAGTAAAGGTTTAAAATGGGGAAAGTGGTGGTATATTTGGAATTTTGAAAGAAAAATACTTTGGCACTGGAGTTCGAACCTTCAACCCACCCCAACCCCATCCTTTCTCACAAAATAGGATTTTTGTGTTTGGAAAATGGGCATTTTTTTTTGCTTGTCAGGTTTTCTTTTTAAGTTTAAAAAAGTTTAAGGTCTAAAAAAAATTCTTACACTTAACCCCCCCCCCCTCCAACTTTCAATTAGCTTCCGAGGCCAATGAAATCCTATTTCGGGGGCGGGTGGGTTTTGAGTTAGATTCATATTCTTCTATAAAATCAAATTTAAATTTTCTTCCTACTATACGTACTACATTTACTTATTTGACCCTCTTACTCTTACAAAAAGTGGGTCGGCCTTGAAATGAACATATTCAGTATATAGTATAAAGTTATGTCTGAAAAAAAAGCTGCTTTTCCTGTGTGCCCAGAGAGTTTCCATCATTGGATCGGGAGATCGGATCCGGCCTTCGGAAGTTCGATTGATAAAGTATTAAGGCGTATTGAAGAATCTCAAATAACCCGACCCGGGTTTGCTTACCTAGTTTTACCAACACTCGTAGGGAACACCACGCCACCTAGCGTTATAATGCCGCACTAAAGTTTGACGGTTTGACAACTTGCATTCGTCTTCATCGAATATGCTTCATTGTTTGCGTGATTGAATTAACATTCGTAGTAGGGATAATGCTAAAAATTTATTAAAGAAACTGTTTAAGTTTAAAAGAAAGTAGTAAGAATGAATTTACAAGAATAAAGCAACATAAAAGTAAGGGCAAAATGAAGAAGGATAAAAGTCAAAGTGAAATGTAATAAAGACGAATATGAAAACAATAAAGTGACATATAATTACAATAATAACATTTTAGCATAAAGAAGTAGACAGAATAAGAATAAAAGCAAGATACATAGACTTTTGGAGGTAATTCCCTTCCATATCTGTAAGCAATTACCTTGAATACATTTAGTTCCGAATCCTTTATATCCAGGTTAACATACACAAAACCCAATTTGGTGTGTCCACGATCGTGAACATGTCTTAGATTCATCATTACACTGTTTCGACAATGTACACAAACTCTCTAGGAGATCTAGTCATTTTTTTTCAAATATTAAGCTTGGATAAAAATTTGACAGTTATTTACAAAGTTTGTCTTAGTAGTAATTTATTCGATAATAACTGAAAAAAAAACTAATTTTCAGTTGTACATGCTTGACTTAAAATGAAACATATTGAGATAACGAACAGTAATCAAGGTCAAAAATCCATTAAACGAAACAAAATAGGAGCAAAGCAAACACGGACTTCTAAAACATCAGAAGTGGGGCCAAGTCCAATATAGGAGTGAGCATCCCCTGCCGACCAGTCACACATGCCGTGTGTTCCTTGTCATGATTGGGAAATAACGGGAAAATCCTTTGACAATTCAGTGTGTAAACAATGAAAGATGATTTCTTTTAAAATAGTTTTTTAAAAATGAAAATCAAGTACATGAATCGCCTAAAACTATTTTGATAGTTACATAAAAAAACCACACAATTTTCTCCATCCGAATTGCATACAATTTCTAATCTTCTCCCATATGTTCTATTACACCCGTAATAGTTGCCGCATGGTTTGGTGAGCGTAGCCATATGTACACTTAATCCATTGAAACTAAGATCTGTATATATCAGGTGATAATTATGTTCTCCGTAGAGGTCATTTATTTTTACTTGACATTTCTGAGCACAATATTCCTCATCTAAATAATAAAAATAACACGAGCAATAAAAATAAATTGACTTTGATTAGAATATTACTAAGTGCGATTATCAAGTTTGCAACAAGGTGTTGACCAGCTTTTGTTTAGTAGGAAAAGTAGCAAAATTTTAGGAATTAATATCAAATGTGATTGATATATATTTTTTTCTTAAATTGGAGTAAAACTACTTTTAAACACTGTATACAGGAACATTTTTGCCCCCATTTTATTTTCGCCCCTCTTCGCCTTATCCTCCTTTGGGCGAATATAAAAGAATGCCGTATAATTTTCAAACAAAAATATGACTGGGCGAATTTAAAACGAAACAAAATTATCAAGTATGAAAGGGCGAAAATAACACTTGGCGAAAATAACCTGCATACAGTATTTCGGATTACCTGACTCAAGACGCTTCCTTGCATCCTCTAATGTAAATCCACAGGCCTTTTTACCCGTTGCTAACATTAAAGGTCTGTACAGACAAACTTTACTGAAAAGTAAAAGATAACTGATAGCGATTTTTTCTCGAGATTTATTTGAGTAGTTTTATTGTGTTTCTGCTTGAAGGATTTTTTTCAACAGCTGAACATAATTCAGCAATAGAAAAAGTACAAATTTTCTAAAATGACTTATTAATAAAATGTATTTTGGTGAAATTTATTGTAACTTGCCTATTGATGGGAAGTTTATTAAATGTTAACAATATAGATTCTATTTATAATTATACATTTTCCTTTTTACATTTATGAAGGCATCTGAGTTACCTGTATTAAAACGATTAAAACTTTAAATAAGTAATAACCCCCACCCCAAATAAATTGTTAAAAAAAATGAATTAACTTTTATTCTATGTCTAATCAACATTGATGTTCAACATTGAATCAACGTTAAGATAAAAAAAAACTAGCTTAATTTTTTTTATTTTTAATTTTCAGAATCTCAAATAAACTAAATGTTGAATCAGCATATATGATCAACATTGATTCAAAGTTTTTTTTTCAATGTCTTGTGCCTGCTGGGTCGGTAGGTCCCCCCTGAAATTTCCAGGGGTCAGGGTTTATAATATATTGTTTGTGATGGAATATTATTTGTTATTTTATTTATATTTGTTTGTATTTCTATTTGTTTAGCGTCTCTTTCGAGAATGTTTATTCAAATTGTGTCGTTTTGTAATCTTGAAAAACTTGTAAAGATCCCAAGGAGTTTGGGAAATTTTAAATTTTAATTAGAATAAACAGACTATAACTATAAAAATAAAGGATATTTTTATAACATAATGATGCCATGTGTATTTGTTGACTTGAATGATTTCATCCAGAAATGAATTTCGTTATTTCTCAACTATTAAAGAGGATATGGTTCTTTTCCGTTCATGTGACTTTTCATCAAGATTTTGATTTAATAAAATTGAATTTCTCTGAACGCTTCCAAAAATACACTAGATGAAATATTTCCAATTTTTCCCCTTGCATGTAGTGCATTGTATTGATGTTTATCATGTAGGTTCTCTTTTCTATCGACAATTTCCACTGCCTTTTAAGTTTAGAATAAAAAGCAACATTCTTGATATGCAATTCATAATATTGGTTGGCATGTAATTCAAAATATTCATATTCATTAAAGTTTACACTCGTTTGTTTTCTTTCAATATTTCTAAAATAGTTTATTTTATGATAATGCTATTTCAGTAGTGCATGGTAGGGATACAGAAGATAATTTATTTTTAAAAGTGAAATTTTAATTTTATTTAGCCATATTCATGTACTTCCAATTCATCAGGTTGGATGTATTTTTAATCAAGTAAGTTTAGATATTTTGGGTATTGTATACTTACCTGTCAATACTGTAGATTTTATTTTAAAGTATTCACACTAGTACTGGAAGTAAATGGTGTATACCGATAAATCATGTTGTTGATTTGTATAAAATGTAGCTTTAAAAGATAGCCATGTGGAAATTTGACAAATACCATTTGTATATATCTTTGATATTATGGCAAATTATCATGATTTTTATCATATATAGCTACACAGTGTGACAAATATTAGAAGTGCAACAAAACTCCCGATTTTCCTTCCCAAAATGAAGAGGGTTGTTAAAAAAATATCTTTGATCTGTTATTATCTACTCTGTTACATGAAAAACTGTCAAAGATCTAAAGCCACGAAAGGGCAAAATGGGCCTTTATTTTTAAGGAAATTTTACATGAAGTAAAAGAGAAGAATAACAATGGATATTTAAGAAATAAAGTCCGCGTTTTCGTGAATGTTGCAGAATAACCTTCAAGGTCGAGAAATGTTGTTTGAAAGATAAAAGCCGAGGCGTTAGCCGAGGCTTTTATGTTTCAAAGAACATTTCGAGACCGAGGAGGTTATTATGCATCATTCACGACAACAAGGACATTATTTCTATTCTACCAAGACCGATAAATACGGCTGATCGTTTCCTCTATAGAGAAACGAAGTAGGTCAACATGTCTCGATGACGCTGTTCCATCTAACACCAGATGTAAAATTTGTTTGCTTACCTGTGTAAGGAATGCAGACGATCTGAGCTTTCGTTACATTAAAAATAGCCTTTTTAAAATTACATATTTGTTCGTTATATGTATTGATCAGTTAAAACGAATATACAATGGCAAAATCATGCTCCTGTTTTACTGCTAAAATCACGTTGTTTAATGTGTAGGGAAGTCCGTGGAATAGCCCCGCTTAGCTATAGAAACCAACTTCATCAGCAACTTTATGAAATTTACAGTGTTTATTTCTTACAAAGACGACACATCGATGAGGTCAAAACAAGTATTTCATTCTACAGCCAAACATGCATTTGATTTTTTTTAAATTTGATACATGTTTCTTATCTGATAATTTTTTGATGACGTTTGTGATTTATTGGAAAATAATGTCCGGCGGTTTCCTTTGAAGTTTTGAATAATCGTGGTAGAATTTATCTTCTTGTCTTGAAATAAAAAGGTTCACGTCACTATTATGTTGTTGAAATCAATGTTTATAATATTTATTGATAATTTGTATGCTACTTTAAGTTGCTGTGTAATTCTTCAAAAGCGCAGTCATGGAGAAGTGTGCACACTGTATTTTTTAGGTTTTTAATCTTTACGAAATTTAACCATACGACTTAACACATATCACCATGAGAATTAGATTTCAAATAGCACTAGATTTTTTGTTGTTGTGATAGCTGAATAAATGTGCAGTAGATCATAAATCGGTTCCCCAGATTGGTATTAAAATAAAATTCGGACACTCTACGTGTAAATAGCTGTATGTGGTAAAAAGTTATTCAGAATATCCCTCGGTTCTTTATATTTCTATCATGCAAAGCAAATATATTCATGTACACACAAATATTACTCTAAAGATGGACATCAAAAATGACTTTCTCAAAATTAAATGAGATATTTTGACAGAGGGTTCGATATTTTTGTACCAAGATGTGGTTGAAATGATCCATTTACTACCTATATTGAAGTTTAGTCAAATGCATTTTTTATTCACTGATCCGAATAGAAAAAAATATACATTGTACTTACATTCAACAAACGTCGACATTGTCATTTTCTAAACATAAATACTAGTATGCTTTAAGTTCCTGTTTTACACATTTGAATTTAAAGCTTTTAATTGAGAATATTAAGCTGGAGAGTTTATAAAGTGTGCCTCAGCGGAAACTTCAACATCCTGGTCACCAATTTGGTTAAACAGATGCTATTATACATGGAAATTTATTTTAGTGTTGAGTTTGCTTTGAACATTTCTATTGCTCAATAAAACAATCCAAAGTAATATGATCTCTGAAAAGAGGCAATGTATCTGATAATGTTGTATCTTCTATGATCTCTGAAAAGAGGCAATGTATCTGATAATGTTGTATCTTCAATGCATCTAATAAATAAAAATCAAATATGTATAGACCAGTAAAGATAGCCTAGGGGTACAACGTTTTATCAAGAGGCCTGGTTTTGGTTCATTTTCGCCTTGCCGCGATAAACTTTTGACGTTAACACAGGGAATGACTGCTTCTTCACAAATCCCACAGTATAAGGAATAATTCGTGGACGCGATGTTAATATTCGTTATATTACTCATTAGAAATTTAGGATAAGCAAAATATAATACGTAAAAATATGTGTTTTGTTCATGTGTGAAGTTTCATTTAATTCGATTATACAGAAATCAATTTACTTCATTTTAAACTCAACATGTTTTGTACTTTCGGAACTCACTTAAGGACAAAGTAACGTCAAACACATAATTAAGAATATCTAAAAAAAAAATACTATCCCTATACAATTCACTCAGTATTATCAAATGCTCCCTAATTAAAAATGTTCTTCCAATACTTGACATTTGTTTTACAATTGTCCTCGATGTATAATTTTCTTAAGTTTGTTAAGATTTTAATTTCTTTTAAAACTTAAATCTGCTTTCACAGGATAAGCAACTCTGAAGCGCATATGCCTTCTTTGAGGTTTCATCTTTTTATTTTTGTTCAGACATTTTTGTTCAGATTTTTACAATTAAACCGTTTCTTCACAGATTGATTGTCCTCATACGATACCAAGTCCTTGGTAATGTCACTGATTATACTGACTGTACTATTTGTCAACACATGCACAACTCGCTTGGGATATATCTTTGTATTTCCTCCAACATTTTAAAAGTTTATTTAGTATTTTCTTCCTGAGTAAAGCACAAAATTACACCGTTACATGGATCTGTTGCTAGGCGACTTATACAAACTTATCGTTTTTGTCGATTTGAATGAGGACTTATATACCAATCGTCTCAAGTTGATTTCTTTTCAACAAAGCAAAATAAAAAGGCATAATTTGGAATACAAATCAATATATCAATTCTTAATTTAAAGTTTGAGGTCGTTTTTCGTTTATGCTCCATTTTACAGAAAATATGACTGATGCATTATTTAGGGTATTGTTTAAAACTTTCCACATTTTGACCTGCTCCGCGACCCATTTTTCGCACGTTTTAAATCTAGATGATTTTTTAAAATATCGTGATATTTAACAAAAAATTAATACAAATCATTTTTATTTATTAATAAAATATTTCTACCAAATTTAGATAACATATGAGGTCAATTAATAAAAAAAATGATATGACAGCAGTCCACGAACTTTTTAAAAATAACCCTCTTACATTATTATTAAACATTCACCTTCCAAATTTAATTGATTTATCAGACATCATCTGAAAAAAAAATGACTCTTAGAATAAGTTTTCAAATGCTTCAGAAATAATAGAATTTACTAATTAAGTACCTTGAAACAAAATATATGAAGTTAAACAACACTGTGATTTACACCATCTTTCTTCAATGTAAAGAAAAAGAAGAAAAAAAGGATACAATAATATATTATATACTGTAGAAACACATATTTTTTTTTAGAAAAAAATCGTTGATTTGTCACCAAAAATAGTTCTGCGGGAATTTCATCTCATTGTTTTTAAAGTAATCCTATTCGAAAAATAGTCATATAGGAATTTTTCGGGAATAAATTTCGTATAATTTTTCACAATGAAATTTTGCCATTTTACCCCTACCAATATTTCTGTTTTTACAACAGTTGTGAAAAAGTATTTTTTCTAATACAGTGATTCATTTTAATTATTTAAACATCAACATCATTTCATAATTAAATTAGAAATGTCAATGTGATATTATAAATATGGATGTTGACCTTCAAAGAAAAAGGGAAAAAATTCTTTCATCCTCGTGTTATTTTCAACATCTATTTCTGTATTCATTTTCGTCCTGCGATATACAAAATTAATAGTTTTGGAAAGGAACTTGACACTGTATGTCATGATATTCCCAAAATTATACACTATATTGAGAAAAACGGTGGAACTCACACAAATATTTTTAACGTTTCCTTTCAAAGGTATCTTCTGGAAAAAAGTTTTTTTTTTAATATTGACTTTTGCTAATTCATTACTTTTCTGTTTTAAATGCATGTTTAAGTTAAAAAAAAAAGTAAAAGAAAAACTGTTTCTAGCGCTGATATGAGTAACAAACGCTCACACATATTTTAAAGTTGATTTCAAATACTAGTATCCTAAATGTACCACAGTCCAGGCCCCACGGCAAGGACAATAAGCCGTATTCCTCAAGACACGGTTTATGCTATAAATTAAGTGGGTTTCTAGATCCCGTTCAGAACAATCTTAAGTGAACCTGAGACATGAAATAAATAGTTTTAGACATTTATTGTATTTCATGCCTCATGAATCTTCATTCTCTGATGTACCATTATTATACTTCCTGCTTTTCAAGCAGGAGGGTATAAAGTACATGTAAATGGAATGTCCGTCCGTCAAGCTACTTGCCGTCCGTCCGTGTGTAACGCTTTGGGGGTAATTTCTTATCCACAATTCCTCTTATATCACTGAATGAAATTTGGTGAAACATTCACAGAATCTTTACTACATATTGTCATTGTGCACCTCTTATTCTGATTTTTGATCCTACACATATTTTAGGTTTCTCATAGCAGAACATACATTGGCACTGCCATTATATTCATATTTTTGTCTTCTTTTTAATTTAGAGTTACTTCCCTTTGCCCGTCCGAGTTGTATACATACATGTATATGAGTGAAACATGCCAATATTGTCATATGGGGAGGCGGGGGTACGCAGGTAGGTTAAGGTTACAACCAAATATTCCACTTGCCTTTATGATATGACGTCATAGTAAGCTATATGACGTGAAGTTTAGAGATAAAAAATTCTTATAATCGATATCTAATCTTGATTTGAGCTCGTAAAAATTAATCAAAATATGCAGAGACATAATACAGACAGACTTTTGTCGTTTCTGGGTCTCTGTAGTTATCACAGAGGTTAAATACCAAACCCGTGACGTCATAACTGTTGATCATGCAGAAGCAGAGTGAAAGTGAAACGAAACGAGAATTCATGTAAACAAACACAGGAAATTGAATTTTAAAAGCATTTAGAATGAATATCATGTGTGATTCATGTGGGAATGAAGCTTATGAATAAGGTATGGTATTATACTTCTACAATTTCTTCGTAAAATTAATGCAGGGAGGGTGTTTACTTGCCGATCAGCCTTTTTTCTGTCGTTCTTAACAAATATGATGCAAAAGTTCAACACTACGCCGCACACTCTGAAACTTAGTTTTTGTTTCTATCTAAAGTTCTTATTCTATTGTTTTTGGAAAGTGCTGCTAGAATCGTATGGTTTACGGGAATTAATGCATTTTTTCGATGTTATGAATAAAATGTAAAAATTTTGGGAAGGTTTCGTCAGAAAGCGTTGAATAATTATTTCTGTGATAGGACAGTAGGATTCTAGCAGCACTTTTCATGATACAGAGGTGTTTTTACATAATTATTATTACAAATTTAAATTAATTATCCCCGGGGTAGTGTTGAACTTTTCACTTTTTCATTAAGGCATATTTTCTAATTATAGACGTCACGTGGTGACGTCGTGGTGAAGTGCTTCATGTAGTATAAGTCCCATTGAAGTCCATAGAATGCATAATTATAACAAAAGTTATATGCTTGACTTTTCCGATTTATTAGAGTTACATAATTATAAAAAAGCTTTAATTTGCCGAATTCTGGTCCATGTGCTGCCTTAACATTCCCGCGTATCATTTAGTGGGCTCCATGCCAGATAGTCCTAGTTATATAAAGTATCACAAGTGACACAGAATCGTGTGTGATTGTAAAATGAATAATTGTTTGCGTGTTCTATCAAAAATTTTAATAGAATTTTGTTTGTTTAAAAGCGCTTGAGAAAATGAAATTAAAAAGATATTAATAGATGAAAAATGAAGAAAAAATCATCGATTGCCGGATATAAAAAAAAATTGGTCGGACTGGTTTTAGTCAGTCAGTCGGGAGAGGACAAACAAACTATGCTTTAACCCCTTCACTTCCGTACCGGTCAAATTGACCGATGGCGCGTTAAAAAAGGACTTCGCGAAAATAAGATCTCCGTATCTATTTTGTGGTAGCATGAAGGTATATAAGCTATATATAATCTTTTTGGAAATTTTCTCTACTTTTAAAATATTTAAAAAGATTATATCTTGATTGCCGGTATTTAATCGATTTTACGTTGTAAAGACAAACGAGACTTTTTGAAAATGGCGTAATTTTCCAAAGCGATTGCCGAATTTCCAGACGATTGACAATTTTTTTCCTGATTAACTTTATAAGAAAGCATGGTATATTCTTAAAGAATATTTTCTCTACTTTTAGAATATGTAAAAATTATTGTTATTACTTTAAGATATATTTTAAAAACAAGAATTTTCTTGCACTTATGAGTTTTTTATCGATTTTATTCGTAATATTTAAACAAATCTCAGTTTTACGTTTATTTCTGTGTTGAAATAGGGAAAACAAAATAAAGCTGGTAAAAGTAGAGAAAATTTCCTTTCCAACAAGCCCTTATAGACCTTCTTCCGCTCAATATTTTCTTAATTACGATAATTTGAATTTGTGACCTTTGCATAGTTTTTATGGAAAAATCGGTCAATATTTACATGTAACGTCAAGGTCGATATTGTTGCGTCTTACTCGAAACAACATATTCTTTTATAAGACTTTTTTGACCATTCAAATATATTTTTTACTGAAATAAATGCATAATACAAAAAAAAAATAGATTTCAAAAAACAAATATATACTTTCGTTCTGTCTTTTGTGAAGTGAATGTTGATTGTAATGATGTATATTTCATGAAGTGATATACAATATTGATGAAAATAGTAGATTTCCAAAACGTCCATCTTTACTAAAAAAAATCAATCAGATTTTTAATACTGTTGTATCTTGCTATACTGTATACTTATTAATTTGCAATTTAATTAGATCTATATTTTACAATACAAAAACTCGCATTTATAAATAAATACGACTCATCACTGTATGAGTTGATACGAATTGAAATAAACACGTGTTTCCGCTTTGGTGTAAACATGATGGTGATCCGAAATCTGAACGTCAATTTTCATGATTATTTCACGACGAAGATCATCACATCAATAAATAAAATAATACGAACATGCCTTTGGTATTAGCAGGTGAGAATACGTGTACACTTGACAAAATTGCTAACGCACCACCGAATGAAAGTAATATTTTACTTTTCGAAACTTGTTTAAGTGGTATTTGATATATTATAATGCTACAAAATCAAAAAATAAAGCATTTAAATGTCTTAATTGATAAATAACCACAATGTTCACTGATGTGTGACCATTTCAGAGAAAACGTGAAAATCATGTCTGCACTATTTTGGAGGGATATTTTTTTTTATTTTTTCTTTGCATTTTTGTTCTTTATGTTTGTACAAATTAAAAAAAAATCAGAAACACAATTATACCGTATGTGGCATTTGATCCCAGAAGAGCGTGATAAAACAGACAGTATGTTGCCTGCAGGGGGTTCCTTTGGGAAGATATGTAAAAAAAAATATACAATGAAAACAATATTTATTCTTCTGGTGAGAAATTGTTGAAAATAGATTAGTAGACAAAAAAATGTTCACTCTAGATAGCCAAGCCATTCAGTAAACACCTCACCATAATTTCAATGTCGTTCCGCAAAATTGGTGCAACCGGAAGTTGAGTGGACTGGTCATGGAAACCTAGGCATTGGGTGACTAGCAGGCGATATAATAGTCAAATGCTGCATATTGTTTGAATTTTTTTTTAACTGGGAGACTGTTTCTGGTGTAACCCCAAGGACCATCATCGGTAATTAGCAATACACATATCTGGGCAAAAAAGAGGTACGCGATGCATGTCGGGATATTGGTTTTGGGAAAGAAGGTCATTCTAAGGTTTTGTTCTGACACCAAGACATTTCCCAATCTCATTGTATTGAAATTATAGCGTTTTATATAAACTCATACCGATAAGGCAAATTTTCAATTCACAAAGAAGAATTTTAAGTGGTACGTTAGCAATTTTGTCTAGTGTATATTGACTGAAAAGTTTAAGTTTAAAACGCAATAGTTCACATTCAAAAGAAAACTAAATGTACACATGTACTAGATCTTTATGTTTCAGTGTGCGTGTTTCGTATCGTTCAGCCAATTTTGCATTGCTTTTGAACTTTGATGCTCAATTTAACAATCACTCGTAAGTTCAAAATAAAATCAAAGTTTTCATAATAATGGATAGTTGTTTTCAGTATCTATGTACCAGTGTGTACAGGTGTACATGACTACCACTTTCACATTGAAATTTTTATGGTGCTTTCAGCATTGCTACAATACTTTCATCTGTGAATACCCACTTTCTAAGCCCACCATGAACTACGAAGGTTAATTTATATGTAAGGACACCAATGAACAGGTAAATTTTTATTTTGGTATTGAAAATTTTTGTATTTCTAAAATTAAAAAAAAATAAAGTCTAATTTCATTTGTGTCATTCTCATGATATTGCATTCATACAAGTTTATACACATTTGATTAATATTTTGAAAAATAAGTGTTCAAAACACATCATACTTATGATGCTTGATTATTCATACAAACACATTTATTTAAACATGTAATATCTATCTGAATGAATGCTGAGATATGGAACAAACTGTTTTTATAGACTGCTGTTGTAAGTTCCAATCTGCATGAAGTATGTGGTTAGAATTTCCATTTTCTCAATTTTTCAGGCACTTTTCAATTATCCTACATCATATACATGGGTGGTCAAACTCACTGGATGGTTTATCAACACTCCCATGCTCACGAACAGCCTTGCGCCAGGAATTTTGCCCTGAAGTGACATTGCAGTCTATTGTCTCCTTTCTTTTTACAACCCTGGCAGCCATGCAGGTATGAAATCTATGAAAGCCATGAAGGGACATAGAATTTTTAAAATTTATAAAAGTAAACCGAGTTCTTGATTTATACAATCCGTTCTCTCGGATTGACAATCTGTTTGACAAATTGCCAATTCATTCTCACAGATTACCAATTCGTTCCCTCAAATTACACAGTCCGTTACCTCAGATTGTAAAATTCATTCTTTTAGTTTAAAAGATTCATTCCCTCGGAATGTAAACCCTTCCCATGATTTCGTTTAAATTATTTATCTGTACATATCGGATATGGTAATACATGTTTAAAAATTGAATATTGAAGTAATTTACATCCTAACTTTTATTACATATTACGGTCCAAAATGAGAAAAATACATGAACATTTTTAAATCCATGTGCTAGTACTGATATTTGTACAACAAAAAATCTTAGAAGTTTTTGTGTTACTTGTATATAAGAATAATTGAAAGTCCTAGATAGTAAAAGCGAATATGGGTCCTGTGTAATCATAATATTTCTAAAATAAATATACGTTGAATTAGTTATGAAAGAGATCGGAAACGACCGGTTGCTGAAACAAAATAAATAGAACGCACTTATTGATTAAAATGGTTGGATGTTTCTGTACATATATGTAATGAAATTCAAGAGCACAGATTTCCAAAATCATAAGACTGACGTTGTAACAAATCAAGATGTTGAATTATCAATCTGTGAAAACAAATTACCGGTATGTAATTCGAGATCTCAAATTATGAATCAAGGGGGCGAATTAGTAATCCTTAAGATCGGATTGTGTAATTCGAGATCTCATATTATAAATCGAGGGAACAATTTGGTAATCTGTGGGATTAGATTGTCTAATTCGATTCGATATCATCTTTTACTTTTTTGAAAAATTTACGTGTCCCTTCCTGGCTTTCGTAGCAATCTTATGCCAGATTTTTTTTTACATGTTGCGATAGCGTAAATAGAGGTCTGGCTTTAGTCAGATTGCCATATATGCTATTTGTTTTAGTTCAGTAATTTTACCATGGTGGTTTACTACAAGGTTTTTGAATTATCAGTCCTGATACATTGACTTAACAATATCATTTAACTACTTGGATCACATAATGAATACAATTTTAATTTAAAAAGGAAAATCAAATAAATGTAGTAATTTTAGCATTCTTAATGTTATTTATAAATATAAATTTATATACACAATGACATGTATCTGTTTCAAAATACTAATATCTTTTACAGGATAGAAGCTGATCACTTGTACTTGACAGCAAATAATAATGTCTTGGACAAGTCAAAGAATTTCCTCTGGTCTTACAGAGAAATGACAGTTGATAAAAGAATGGTGGACACAAAGTAAAAGTGCTCCTCAACATGTTGTTGAAGATTTCAGACTGATTTGGAATTCATCTTGCAATATTTCTGTATTTGTATATTTGGATATAAGCGACAAATTTTCAACTTATTGACTAAACAGTTTTGCATTTAATATTGCCAATGCTATCTATTATTATTATTTCCCTCCAAGATAACATGTCAAGTCTTTATTGTACCCCTTAAGCTCTGTTATACCAGAAAAATCTTCTAATGAAATCATTTAGTTTTTTTTTTCTTGTTAAATTAAATCCATGAAAATAAAGATTATTTTTAATGTCATCAAGAGAATGGATTTCTTGTTTAACGAAAAGATACTATACATGTTTTGCTAGGGCTTTATAAGAAGCAGACCAGAATTCCTGCTTGCAAACTTTGTCATTCGCCATTTTTATTACGTCTAGTATTAAATGATTTATCCATGTTTTAAGCATTTCAAAATTGATATTTACTTACAGTTTAAAGCAGAATTCTGTACTGATATGACCTTGACCCCCTGAAGAACAAGAGTATCAAGGTCAATTTTTAATACAAAAATGTTCTTTCATCTTTATGGCCCATATCTTACAAACAATATCATGAAATATACAAAAAGTGTCTAGAATTTGTCCAGAATGTGAAATAACAAACAATGATGTATACAGTACACGCATCGTTATTCTTTACAGGATACACGATACGATAGGATACACGCACGATACGATAGGATACACGCACGATACGATAGGATACACGCACGATAGGACAGGATACACGCACGATAGGATAAACGCAAAACACGATAAACGCAAAACACGATACACGCAAAACACGATAAACGCAAAACACGATAGACCTGATAAACGATCTACACGATAGGATAAACGCAAAACCTGATAGGATTGTTTCAAAATGCGGAACGGTTTTTGACAAGACGAAAAGATTATTTTGAATTAAATTTAAAGATGAAAGATTATTTTAATTAAATTATATTTTAATTTTAAAACTCGCAGAGCTTTAAATCTAAACTATAAAGTACATTTAATTATCATAAAAAGAACCTGAGATCTCTGTATTAATTTTACAAAAGTTATATAAAAATTGACAGTGATTAAATGGATTTTTATTAAATGGAGACTGTATTTTTTTTTAATTTCTTTTCAAGTGTGTGACTTTTGAAACTCTATGAACAGATCTATTATTTATATAAAAAATATACATTTTAATTTTCTATGTAATAAATTAATCTACAAGTACCAAGCTTTTTCACGGAAGAAATTTACGCAATGAATTGAATATTTGTATTTAGTGTCTAAAGCTTACAATCGGCAATGCATACAAAAATCGCAATTAGATATTAATATCTTAGAAAATAACACAAGTAGAAGACTGGCCGAGAGAAAGGTTTAAAGAAAACGGCTTTAACAAAATTAATAAATTTAACATAATAGATCTATCAAGAACGAAACAGTTCAAGAAAATTAAATTTTCTGAATAGAAATCTAAATAATTATTAAAATAATGGCGATCTGCATTACTACATGTAAACTGTGTCATGAGAATATGAATCTGCTACAATTGCATATGTACGTTTATGTTAAGCTCTGACTTATGTACATGCATGGTCACGGCCGATCAGTACACGACTCCTTTTGTTTATTTTAAAAAAAAAATGTGTTACAAAATATTGCGAGCCAAAATTCATAGTCTTGAATGTTAGAACTTTTTCATTCGTTTCTACGATCAATGAAATTGTTTCATAGATTTAATTTTGTCCGTTTTTCGTAGAAAACCCGATGACCCGAAAGTGCTGTTTATTAAAAGACTTATTTACATAAACATAATGGAAACATTGTACGAAATGAAAAAAAATCAACGGAGTGAGTTCAGGGACTTCATTTCATTAAATTAATTTATTTGAATTTTTATTCAACATTCAAGATGATTGTTTAATCAATAAATCGTATAATTATTTAGTGTATTTTGAATTAAATCTTTGATAAAATTGATCAAACAAGTTAGGAACAAAATCCCGAAAATAAGTAGATGCGTTTCATTAGAACCAGGTAGTATTCGAGGTTACTAATTGACCCCGGGTGAGAAATCAATACATGTATGTTGACGCTGATCACACACACACGGGCCGAGGTGTCAGTTTGGGGAGAAGGGGGAGGGGGCGGTTGACCGCACAGGAAGACAAGGTGCTAATTAGAGAGTTACACATACTTGTCAGTGTTCTTGTAAGGAAAGGCCTTCGATTTATTTTGATTTTTGGCATTCCGATGGATTATATTTTAAGTTTATTTCCACGCCGAATATATAGGTAAGTTGTTAAAAAAAACTTAATGTTTTCCCCTGAACATGTATATATTATTTTATGTTATCTAATGCTAGATAAAATTAATGAAAATCTTCTACTGTATAGTTACAGCCATGGTGTGATAAAATTGGGAAGAATTTTTTTATTGCATAATATATTTTAATAGTTTTGATTCCTTTTATTAATTTAGACATATGTCAAGGAATTTATAATAAGCTTTAAAAAATAAATTTTAAATTTGAACGTATACGGCCAAAATCGTTTTTAAAATCATCTGTATCATTATCTTATGTTGCATTATATTTATAACATCAAGACTTTAAATAATAATTGTGCATACATGCAGGTCAGATGCGTAAACATATTCCTAACGTTATAAAACGATAAACAAGGAAAAATAGAGTATTGCATGAAAAAAAGATACATTTCAATATCCTGCTTATTATTAATTTATTTGCTTTTTGTCTACGCGAACATCGTAGCTTACCAAAAATCTTTCTCCGGTAACTCCGATTCAATTGAGAAAATCATATTAAAAGTATTCAATTTTGACAAAATATATCATACAAATCGATAAATTATTTTTTAAAGAAATAAACAAGTTGATCGATCGAATTTCATTTCTGATAAATAGATTTACTGTTTAAATTTTGACAATTACTCTCTGCTTTACCATGATATAATTATTTAATTTATTTAACTAATTATTTATTAAAAAATCAACTTATTAATTTATGAAATACGCTAATAATTATTTTTTTCCTTCTACGCTTTAATATTTCTTATATTCATGAAAAAGAACAGGATAAATCTTTATTATCTCTTTTTCGGTTGAATTAATCTTATTTTTATTAAAAAAACGAAAAAGAAACTCGGAATACCTCAGTAGTTTCTTTACATAGTAAAGATAAAATGCGAGGGTTTCCGAATTTACACGATAAACGCAAAACACGATACACGATAGAACCTGATAAACGATCTACACGATAAACGCAAAACACGATAAACGGAAAACACGATAGAAAACGCAAAACACGATAAACGGAAAACACGATACGATAGGATACGATAGGATACACGCACGATACGATAGGATACACGCACGATACGATATGATACACACACGATAGAACACGATAGAATTGTAAAGAATAACGATGCAGGTACTGTATAGCCAAAAACTTTAAAATGATGTTGCTTAGCAACCACTTAAAGGTCATTAAACAGATATTTGAAATAAAATGATGCATGGATATTGCAGTTCTGATCCCTTCTTGAGAGTATATTCAGAATTTTCCATTTCAGCATCCATTGTGTTAAATTATGGCAAGAATAATGAAAAGTATTGAAAAAAATTGATGAAACTTTTGCACTTATTTGACCTTTGACCTCCTAAAAATAGTTCTAATGAGGTCAAACTTTAAGACAATTTATCTGTTGTATGTCCCTTATAATTTTATGATCTCACATCTAACTTTTTTATGTGCTGGGATGCATAAATGTGTCTAAGATGAGTAAAAAATGAAAATTTCTGCCCGAAAATTAAAGAATTATGCATTGCTTAGCAACCCTTTTTAAGTAGTTATATGCAGAATTGAAAAAAAAAAGTTTATGTGTTTCATGTAGTACAGTATAATGCTCTTTTGTGGGTGTATCCCAAATTTCCTATTTCAACATACATCATACTTAATATTTAGCTTAAAGATGAAAAAGTATCAAAAAATTCCATGAAATTTTGCGCTTAATTGACCTTTGACCTCAATTTATACTAATAAGGTCAGTGGTTGAGTATCTAAACAGTCATAAAATATCATCTGTAAGAAAATCCCTACAAAATGGTATGCATTATGCCTAGCTTTTCCCTTGGATAAAAAAGTTAGAAATAATTTAATAATGCCGTATCAAAAGGCCTCCAAAATCAGGTGAAATGCGCCGGAAGAGAAAGGGTTAAAGATGGCATAACAACAGTTTACTATTCGTATTTATATTTCACTTGTAGCTACATGTATATACATTTTTTTTCATAAATAACAATCAAAGTCTTAAGTAATGTGTACCTTCACTTTTCTTGTTTTTGGTGTGCCTTTTTTAAGTTTTGCTGGCTCCTCCTCTTCTGTAAATTTATCAAGGCCCAAGAATTACTGAAAATTTGGTTGAATAACACTAACAAGATTAGCATTTGTTACATACCTTGTACACGCAATTTTCCTGATGGTCTCTCTTAAGAAAGTTTCACTTTCTTTAACTTGTAAAACTAAATAAATTAGCACATAAAATAATACTATCTAAATCGTTCATTCTAAAAACAAAATGCGGTAGCAATAAAAATAACTAGCTTTGAAATGTATTTCAGAAAGCAAATTAGAAAACATGGACATCAGTAATGATTACATCGTACCTTTGAGTTTTTAAAAATGTAAATGCAGTTTTTGTGTAGATATTTAAAGATGAATTCTTTAAGATGAAGTCAAATCTGTTGTTGTTCTAAATCCTGATGGCTGTAATTTATAGATTATACATGTATATTAGATTCTTCTTCCATTTGTGGAGTTCACTCTTTCTTTTGATGTACGATGGTTCTCCCAAATTTTGAATGGAGATAATATATATCCACTGTTTTTTTTTAAATAATGAATTCTGTAATATATACTGTTCATATTTATTATATTGGGACGATTTATATGAAGGCTGATATGGTCCGTCGAGAACAAAATTCAAAATAATTCACGCATATAACTATTTCATAAAATTTGCTTTATTTCTCTTGAACTTTGTAAAAATTGATTTCTAACCTATATAAGTGAAACATACAAAAGTCGAACTCTGAAAAAATTGTCATATTTTCAAATAAATTGCACTGGAGAAAGACGACTGGCGTCATGACTTTCAAAGTGTTGTTAGAATTGAGTTTGATAAAAATGACGTCTTCAAACGCGTAACCGGCGCACGAAGATTAAGTAAATTGTTTTGGATATTTATATTTAAATTTAAAAATTTATATTTAAAATTTTTAAAAACCCATTTTTAAACTTTATAAACTTACTGCAACTGCACGTCTTTTTCTCCAGAGCATTCGATGTCCTACCTTGTTTTGGTACGTAAGAAACGTTTTCCTTTTATGGCCTTTAGTATTCATTGATCTGTAGTCGAATATGCTAGGTAAGGCATCTTTTTTTAACTCGAGTCGACTGTAGCCCATGCATCGAGCTCTCGAAGGCTCAATACATGTAACAAAACAGTTGTTTACAAAATATCGCTCGCAAAGCTTTGAGTGCTTGGATGTCCAGTAATTAACAGTTTTGAGCTTTCTTACCCAAATATGGCATAATTTGGGATCGTCGGAGATTTAGGTCCGATTTCAAGTGTGACAACTTTTATCGTAAATATTTCGGTAACGCATTCAGATATAACAAAATAAGTAAAGTAGTCTGAATTCTATTACTGTATACAGTGTTATGTTCTACCCGTGGTTTTTTTTCCACCCTTTTGAACTTATGAACAATTTTGCCCCGTTTTAAATTCGCCCAGTCATAGTTCTGCTTAGGAAATTATGAGGTGTATTTTGAATTCGCCACCTTTTTAAATTCGCCCAATCAAAGAGAGGGCAAAAGGGGCGAAGATAAAATTTTCCAGTATACAGTATTTATTTCAAGATAATTAGGGGTAAATCAAATAAAAGTGAGGGATTTTTTCAGTTGACTTTAAAGCCTACCACGACTGGTAATTAGGCCTACACCATTTTTGATATCATTATCTACGATATCTTAACAACAGGATATTCACTCTGCATTTCGTTACACCTGACTGCTTTAATGTCACAGGTTTCAATGTGGAATGGAGTCCCATGTTCGTGGTGGTGATCTTGTATTACATTTGTTTACATTTTATTGCAGTTATGTGTATCATTGTGTTTTTATAATGCACTGATCTGTACAACTTTAATGATAAACTTCTTTTGGTATCTTAATTACTTTCCTGCTTTAGACGAGGTATTACGTTATTTATATTGTCGCTACTAGTGCTGTTTTTGTCATACCTCCGTCTACACCAGTGTTAATAGATTTCACTAAACAGTGACTGTCCTTCATAAAGTACGGTTCTGCAGATATAGCAAGAATCTGAACAAAAAGGACCAACACATTCATTTTACAAATCGTGTTGAACTTTAAGAATAACAAGAATGCTGTCCATTTTATCAAATAATAAATTGATGTCTGGATCCTAGGAATGATGAATTGCTATAATTTTCTAGAGTTATGTTTCCTTTGAGAATCGAAGTATTTCAAAGAAAGCTTTGTGAAATTGCATTGTTCTTATTTTTGAAGTGATGCTGAGTACCTAAAGAAATAAACAAAAATGCAAGCATAACCTTTGATTTAATTTATAAAACTTGTTAATAATTGTTTAAGAATTAAAGTTATTTGAACACTTTGAATTAGATGATGACCGGTGCTCAAAATAATGAAAATCCTTCATTTATTGCCCAATTTGAGGCTTTTTTAGCAATCAGAAAGAACAACACAATATAGAACGTCACATTACTGGGACACAAGAGAAAAGAAGAGCATGCGCATTTGGGGGTAAGGGCGGGGTGGAGGGGGGAACACCAACATGATTGACCATAACCCAAGATTAACAGATGCTCAGAGGAAAAGCAAAGAAAAGTTCTGGATGCACAGATTGAAGTCATTCCGCCCAAATGGTATTAACAAATTGAATGACTTAACCAGAATGAACGTAAATTAGACCCAATTCCTGATCATACAAAAGAAAATTATTCTCTCAATTTAGTGTAAACTCTACAGTTAATTTGCGCCACCAACTCTCGAACAACCACATAACTATGTATTGCTTACGCCTTTGTTAATTTTTTTCCCGATATTAAGTCCTTAAATATAACAAAATTTATAATTGATCACAATTCATATGTTTAAATATCCCTAATTTATGATTTTTCTTTCATTATTCTTTATTAAGTAAAGTTACGCCATATTGAGAGAATGAAACAATGTACGATTTACTGAATGTCGTAATTAATTAGCATAATTAATTCGTTCAATTATGTAAATCGCACTTCACCCGAGGATACCCGATAGACCGGACACATTTCATAGCGGTCTGGATTTCTTTCTTTAATAATGTTCTTAAAAATTTCCAATTCAACATGTAATTAAATATGTAAATATCTAGTGTTTAGTAGTCTAGTAGTAGCGCTAGTTGTTTTTGTTTCTCTTTTTCCTTTGTTCTTATGACTTTTTAAACTTCTTTCTTTGTCCTGAGGAAGGGACAGGGCGTCCCGAAAATTTGACAATTTTTATATTCGTGTCGTTGGTCATTTTTAGTGCTTTATATATATATATATATATATATATATATATATATATATATATATATATATATATATATATATATATATATATATATATATATATATATATATATATATATATATATATATATATATATATATATATATATATATATATATATATATATATATATATATATATATATATATATATATATATATATTTACATGTATATATGTATACATGTATATATATATATACATATATATATATATATATATATATATATATATATATATATATATATATATATATATATATATATATATATATATATATATATATATATATATATGGATTGAAATGTATATATAAAATGAAAAAATCACAACACCGAAATAAACTCAACCGGTTTCATTTCCAATTTTCAGGAGTTTGACAATACAATGCTTAATTTATATATATATATATTAATTTTAGATTGGTTATCAAAGAGAGACATTAGGTTGTAGTTTCTTTTCTTCGAGGTATTGCTTGCAATGAAAATCCCGATCAATTGTAAGGAATTTAAAAAATTGTTAAAAAGAAAAAAATCACAGTAATTTTTATTGTTACATTGATAAAACGATGTAAATAAATAATTCATAAGAAATAATATTTGACATGCATGTTTTGAAATATTCAAAATGTTATTTTTAAAGCATGATAAATACATGCATGTAGCAACAGGGGGACCCCCCTTTTCTCCACCAATACATATATTATAGGAAATGTTCGTTGAATGGATGATTGTCCCCTCCTACCTATCGTGATGTAAGGAAAAAGTAATTTTCAAAAATTGTTACTGGAAAAAATTGGTATTAAAAAAAGTCCCCCCCCCCGATATAGGAATGTTGACTTTGAGCAACTTTTCTTTTTTTCCTCTTTTTAGTTCACCTGAGACGAAGGCTCAAGTGAGCTTTTCTGATCAAAATTTGTCCGTTCTCTGTCGTCGTTGTCGTTGTTGTCGTCGTAAACATTTAACATTTTAATCTTCTTCTCAAGAACCACTGGGCCAAATTCAACCAAACATGCAACAAAGTATCCATGGGTAAAGGGGATTAAAGTTTGTTCAAATGAAGGGCCACGCCCTTTTCCAAGGGGAGATAATCATGAAATTTGTTAAAAATTAATGGCATATTTAAAAAATCTTTTTCTCCAGAACCGCTGGGCCAGGAAAGATGAAACTCATGTGGAATCATCCTCAGGTAGTGTAGATTCAAGTTTGTTCAAATCATGACCCCCGGGGGAAGGGTGGGGCCAGAATGGCCGACCCAAGTTTTACATAGGGATATATACGGAAACTTTTTAAAATCTTCTTTTCAAGTACTTCAAAGATCTCATTAGTGATATTTATATGGAATCATCCTCAGGTAGTGTAGATTCTAGTTTGTTCAAATGATGAACACCTGGAGGCGGGGGGAGTAAATTCAAGCCCGATGTTCTCGGGTGAGCACTGTGGCCCCTTGGCCTCTTGTTTTTTTTGTTTCTTTTTTTTTTGTTTGTTTGTTTGGGGGTTTTTTTGTTTGTTACTTTTTTAGGTAAGTAAAAAAAAATTTCTCTGGCTGCCCCCTTTCAAAAACGATGCTACGTGGCTGAAGTATGTGTGTGAGACAGGCTGTGTGTGTGTGCATGCGTGTTCATTGTAAAAAATGAATGCATAAATTTTTTTTCTTAAGTTGTGAAAATTTGGATTTAAGAGTATATTATATATGCTTACCAACTGTGCGTGTTGAATTGATTTTTATCGTTAAAGAGACGCCATACATTTTTGACACAAAATAAATAAAGCAACGTTAGTTATTTGTTTTCTTAAAAGTTTTACATTGTTTGAACAATGAACACGTTTAGAAAGAACTATATGCGGTATATTGCATATGTTTGCCCCCACAAAAGTCAAATTTTGAAAACTTCCTGAAATGTGCTGAATTCAATAAATTGTACGAGAAATATAAGTTAACAGAAAATATTATAGTTCCAGAGAAGTGTATTCACAATTTCTGTTTTTATGACGTCACAAACTAGTCCGATTTTATAACCTTTTTCAGAAAGAGGACAAAATGGACAAAATTTCAACAATTTAAGCTTTAAAATTTATAGAGCGCATGTGTGTTCAGGAACAATATTGACATATTTCATTGATATTATCATTCTACACATTATATCAAAATATTTATCCTGAACACACATGCGCTCGGTGACTTTTATTTAAAATATCGACGAAATATGTACATTTTTCTGCAAAATTCATAAAAAACTGAAATTTACGTCATGTTTGTGACTTCATAACGTACATATGACGTCATTACTTATGAATTTATTCAGTGCTTTGAAGTCAGCATATACTCCCCTGTTTAAGGACTTAATTAAATATTACTCCATCAAAGTTTGATTTTGGGGGGCAAATGTTGGTTAATACCGCATATAGTTCTTTAGCTAAGTGGCGAGACTATTGGGAAACAATCAAAAATATAATGAAAAAATCTGTTTTTACTAACTGCACCGAAAAATAATGTCGCCTTTGTGTCATTTTTGCTACCCCAACCATGTAAGTCGCGTTTTTTAAAGTTTACTTGAGAATCCTGTATATGGAGTTTTATGAAAATAAACTTCAGTTAGACTGAGGTACATACCAAGCTAAATGACATCATGCGCCGTTTCTGTATTTTCCTCTTCTTAATGAAAGTTGCACGGAATACCTGATTTCGCGGATTCTACGATACCCCAATATCGCGTATTATACCCGATTTCAAGTAAAATACCCGATTTCGAGCATTCTCTCCGACCTGTTTAAAGAGGGAGGGAACTTTATCGTGCCACACCTGCTGTGACACGGGGCCTCGGTTTATACGGTTTCATCCGAAGGACCGCCCCATTTAGTCACCTTTTACGACAAGCAAGGGGGTACTGAGGAGTTATTCTTACACGGATCCCCACGGGGCTTATGCGTATTGATGATTCATTTTTATATTGAAAACTTATCACACTGTTATCAAGATTTTATGAGTTTTGTACAACCCAGACGTCATAAGTTTTTCAATTCATGATTATGCTGAATACTATCATTGAGGTAGTTATTTTTAATTTCACACCTATTGTATTATCCAAAATGGTTTCGGATCGCCTCTGCAAGTTTTTGCTATTTTTCAAGCATACGAGAGGCATTAAATGTGGTGAGGACTCGTTCTCAGACCTGATACAGATTATTCTTACTAAGTGTCAAACCATAGATCAAGTTTGATTTGTTCTATAAAGTTGTATTTAACCATGTAAAATGAGCTTGTCTGATCAAATAATGCATATATATGGTAAGTTCTTTTGCTATTTATTGGGCAAATAAAATTTATCTTTAAAGTTACGGAGATATTTTTCATTTTAAATTATTCCATTTCAGATGACTTCTTTCTTTAGGGACCCTAATTTGCGTACCTAATGCTCTCAGAATTATAGTTTTTCTCCACATGAAACAGATTTAACGGTGAAAATATAATTATGTTTTAACAACATTTTTGTGGTTCAAATTTGAACTTCATTGCTTCTATGCTTGATATTTTTAATTATGTTCAAGAAACAAAATATGTCTTGGCATTTAGCCTTAATTTTGTGTATACCTACCTGTCAACATTGTATGTCAAACAGTCATAAAGAAGTGTCATTAAAGTATACAATAAGGAAAAAAGATAAAAGTCATTAAGCAGTGTCATCAATGCAACCATTACTGAAAAAAGATAAGTTTTTCTTGGAAAAAAATCTACCATTTTCCTTTTTTCATACATTAAAACTTTAAAGATGAACAATGATTTCCTGTTCTATTCATAGCATTTTGATAAAGTGTATTGCAAATAGCAAATAGCTGCAGTTTTAAACTTGTAAAGACAAGAAAACATATTTTTTGATATTTCGACAATTCTAATTTTAAAAGAATCTGAATCATTATAATGACATTAAGTTTTTGATATTCTGAAGATCTTTCAAGATCAATCTACTGTAAATGATGTCATTGGCATCAGAAAGAAAAGAAAACGATATCTTGAATTAATAACGATTGCAAGTTAACATTTTAAATATTTTTATGAGTCTGATAAGGCCTGCTTGACGGCTTTGGGTAAATGTGCAAAATATTCAAACAAGTGAAATTGTTTTTGATTTCGACATATATATTATTGATGGATACAAAAGCAGATAATATCTATTAAGTAACTGAACAGTTATCAAATTAATGTGCAATGATAAAGTTAAGGGTACATTAAAGATAGGCCACGGTACTTTTACTCATCAACGTACTTCATTAAACCTGCTTCATTTTGGCAAAAATCCGACTAAAATCGGTCCTGTCGTGTCCAAGGTAATCAATGTTGAACGTCTGCATTTGCACCTGTGAAAACAATCGATCATCCTTGACAATGTCACTTCCGGTTTAAATGCAATCAAGTTAAATGACGTCACAAGTGTGTCTCGCTTCCCTCAAGTGATATACAGAAAACGCTGTTTCGGATAATACTGATAGCTTATTAGAGGAAGAATCGTTAGAACTTTCTTGTGGATCATCAAGTTTTGCTGAGGATTCATTGCTGTGCAATAATACAGAAAATGTGGGGGTAGAACCTTCTCGTTTTGGGCCCTGCGCTAGTGTACCGTCTGACAAAGAAGAATCAACCACAAACGATGCGGAACCTGAGGAAGCAAATCGTTTGCATACTATTCATTGGTATGTTATTAAAACGATAGAAAATATTCACAAGTAGCATTTTAAATCATTATTTTAAAACATATAATTAATAAAAGCATAATTAGACATATTACCTTTTTAACCCCCCCCCCCAAAAAAAAAACTTATAAAGGCCTAAACAGCTGATAGCATGAATAAAGTTAGTCCAGGGCTACTAATTTTAATTTTGCCTTCATTTTTTTTTCATTTGTTGTGGGAACCCACTCTTTTTTCTTCATGTTTTAAGTTTAAAGGCAGAGATTTTTTAACGGGTGGTAAATTCCAGGTGAGGGAGGGTCTTATTTTGTACAGGTGTGAATGCCATAGGGGCTAGCAGTAGACCAGTGGTCATCTGTCTCCTAATCCCTATACACAGGAAGTTATTTAATACACAGAGAATACCCCAGGTGTCAAACTTTACCTGTGTTGAGGATTTTGAGACAATTTTAAATAAGAAGTGAAAAGTTGTAAAGAAAGCCTATATTGATTTATTTTTGAATATTTGACCCCCCCACCCCCCCCCCTCCCCAAATAAATGATATAATAATATGAAATCAAATATCAAACTAAAGATTATTTTAGATGTTATTGTATGTGTCAATTAATTCAAAAAACCGCCAGTAACAACCAAATTAGAATTAATTCTTTTTTATCCCCAGGGAAGGGACCGATCTAATAAAAAAGAAAGTCAATTTAATTAATCTTTTTTTAGGTTTATCCATGTTATCGTAATCTTATTAACTTAAATGCTTTGTCACAATAAGATTGCTTGTAAATTTTATTCTTCTAAATGAAATCTGAATACCAAAGGAAAATATAAACAACCCATGATTAGAAACATTTATGAATATTTTCCAGATTTAATTCCTTCACACGGTGCTGCTCTGAACTTAATAACATTTCCACTTTAGCATATTATAATCAAAATTTCATTGGAAAAAAAAGTTTTTATACTTTTTTTAAAATGTGTATTATATTATAATCCTAATCCTTTTGTATCTTTAATTCATATATCATCAAGCAAAACTTTTTCATAGTAAATCAGTTTCTTTATAATACCATGTTCGGTAAACATCTAAGGATCAATTTGAAGGTCACCACGAGTCCCTTACAAGGTGTACAGGGTATACACAGGGACCAGTAAGTAACTGTCAATCAAGTTCCAGCATCCAATGATGCACTTGATTGACAGGGCTACCCAGACCAGGTATTTTTGAAGGCGGTGCTAAGAATCTCTGCATTTAATGAATATTTTTTATTGTCATTTTTTTATGATTTGCAATGATTTTTAATGACTCCACCTCCTCCAGTAAAACTGGATACATGATTTTTAAAATTAATTTAGAACAAAGGCACGTTGTTTTGGTGCTTGCAGTTGTATAAATTGATCTTAAAAGACAAAAATTTTATGTTTTGTTTTTGTGAAAAGAAAAAAAAATTAAATTCTCATGTTAAAATATTGAAGAATTTAATTTGTCAGCTATTTAAAAAAAAAAAAAAAACCAGGTTGCGTATATATCTAGGCTTGATGCAACACAATCAATTAAAAGTCAGATGTTAAATTCGACTGTCAGAGTTTAGTGAGTTTACTAAAATTGTTCAAATATGTATAATCTATTTTTATGTGTCATATTATTCACGTGTTTGTACGTTGTTTCATGCAATATTTAATCAATTTTGAACAAGTCAAGGGTCCCGGATGAACGTTATTCTACCTTTTAGATGTCCATCTAAACATTACTGTAATATATAGAAGTTGCTACACAGTTACATTAATTTTAATATGTAAATTAAATAATAAATTAAATTCGTATTCAGGGTCAATGGGAACAAGCCAATTGATGTATAGAACTATAGACGGTGTGAAATGGGCCTCACCCCCTGAAAATCCAACCAATTTTCAATATACAATATACACACTGTTCTCGGTAGAAATTTCAGAGCGTGACTGTATGCAAAAAATTCAATTATCTGTGATAGAAAGATCATTTTGGCCAAATGTGCACAACCGGCAATCGTCGGCTTACTCCGCTACATTCCATTCAAACAGGTATACGAGCCATCCAAGGAGCTCCGAGCGATGTGCATACGCCATAACCCCCCCCCCCAAATTTCATTTTAAAAAACGTAGTTAAGATTAAAAAAAATCCTATTTAACATTTCATTCTTATAGCCAGGTTATGACAGGGTGGGTAAATCTTAAAATAAAAATGTCGAAATTTCTTTCATTCCTGCATGATTAAAAAAAATGAAGAAAAAAATTAAAATCATATGCTTTTAAGAAAGGTTATTTTACAGAGATAAAAAAAGAAAGTCAACAGACAAAATTATCAAAAGTTCACAAGCGTAAATAAGCAGTGATTTTAAATACAATCGCCGAGTAAATTTAGATAGGTCTACAGCAACACTAAGAAAGGGATGAACAGCATCCAAATGTCAAATTATTATGATCCTCTGAAAATAGCAATTGTGATTGAAAAAGAATACGGAAATGAGGTTTGAAAAAAAATTCTACAACATGCACTCTACCGATGATGTGAACTTCAAAACAATGATCCGGCACTTCATTCCAATTTAATTGATTAATACGGAAGGGTATTAGTGCCACTTGGACACTTCACTTTTTTTAATTTCTACACTTTAATCTGTAAATTTTACACTTTATTCTGTAAATTTTACACTTTAATCTGTAAATTTTACACATTAATCTGTAAAATATACAAAATATACTTTAACCTCTAGATTTTACACATTAATCTATATTAATCTGTATATAACACTTTAAAGTGTAAATTTTACACATTAATCTGTAAATTTTACACATTAATCTGTAAATTTTACACATTAATCTGTAAATTTTACACATTAATCTGTAAAATTTACACTTTAATCTGTAACATTTACACATTAATCTGTAAATTTTACACATTATTTTGTAAATTTTACACATTAATCTGTAAATTTTTCACATTAATCTGTAAAATTTACACTTTAATCTGTAACATTTACACATTAATCTGTAAATTTTACACATTATTCTGTAAATTTTACACATTAATCTGTAAATTTTATACTTTAATCTGTAAAATTTACACTTTAATCTGTAAAATTTACAGTTTATTTGTTTATTCACGTAGTCAATTTAGCAACTTCACACATTCCCAGTAACGCATATTAAAGCCAACAGACCGTTAATCATGGAAGATAATTACGGAAGCGTAATATCAATCTGAACTGCAAATAAAAAAAAATCTTTGAGATATATATTTTTACTATTCTTTACACTATAGTAAAACTAAAGAAACACATGTATATATACTGAAACAAAAGCAAATTCCTGATTTCTTATTCTGGGGAAAATTACGAGACCCATGAGGAAATAGTCCATCCTTGTTTATCATATATACAATATACAATACGCAGCACAGTTAAGGTTACAAAAAGGAGGCGGAGCCTAATTTGTACGGGAAAACTTGACTATGACATCATACACAATATACGTCATGCAACATTTCTTTAAAATACGACAAAATGAGTTTATCTGCTAATTTAACCAGTAAGAAATCGTCAAACTACATTAAAACCTACCACAGCGTGTTGTTTTGTCGTTATTTAAATCCCATATAACAAGTTATAAACAAGTCACTGATCGCAATACACTTGTCAATATGACGTCATTTCTTACAATGTGACGTAGTTGGTATGCAGTGAGAGACAGATCAAGTAATATTTTCTCAACAAAATACGTATTCTCTAATTAAATAAAATATTATTTACAGATATTCTATGGGCCAAAAACTTGACTTTACTGTCTTCTTTACTATTTTATTTATATATTTTCTGTACATTACGTATTTAATTCACACTGCCGTATATTTGTATGCAAGTACAGTCGGAGAGTAATGTGGGGGTCTTAATAAATCGATCTAGTGCAAGGGCATACACTCTATGGATCAAAGTAAGATTTTACATTTCAATTATAGAACTATTAAGGTATCTGAAAAGTGCTGCGATCCTGATGAAATCTTAAAAACAATTTAATCATATCAATATTTCATGCCGCTGACCAGCAAAAAATATAGCATTCGGTGATACAAGTATAATTTTAACAATGAAATTGCAGAATTTAGATAGGATCACAGCACTTTTTAAAAACTACAATGCGTGTTGAAAATATGTATATACTAAACTTGGAAATTTAACTTGGTTATGCCCTTGCACTAGCGAGATTTATATGTACCATCAATACTTCAGGTCAATGTGCTAAAATCTGGTGACTGCCGCATCACGTGACTAGTCTAAATATAAAATATAATCGTCCTCGATATGTAGTTATTAATCATAATTACAATTATCCGATATAATTAATGTACTAAAATTAATCGCCATCCCGATTACGAATACATTTTTAAATACAAAATTCAGCCGATATTTCCATTGCGCACCTTAACTGTACTGCGTATACAAATAATTGTAAACATCTGAGTTTAATACTTTTTCTAAAGTGTCAGAGGTAAAACATCACAAATCGACCGTTTGATCATAACATAACCTATGGCAGTTCAGGTTGTTCAAAATAAAGTATAAAATTTACAGATTAAAGTGTAAAATTTACAGATTAATGTGTAAATTTTACAGATTAAAGTGTAAAATTTACAGATTAAAGTGTAAAATTTACACTTTAAAGTGTAAAATTTACAGATTAAAGTGTAAAATTCACAGATTAAAGTGTAAAATTTACACTTCAAAGTGTAAAATTTACAGATTAAAGTGTAAAATTTACAGATTAAAGTGTAAAATTTACAGATTAAAGTGTAAAATTTTTTCAGATTAGAGTGTAAAATTTACAGATTAAAGTGTAAAATTTACACTTCAAAGTGTAAAATTTACAGAACAATGTGTAAAATATACAGAACAATGTGTAAATTTTACAGATTTAAGTGTAAAATTTACAGATTAAAGTGTAGAAATTAAAAAAAAAAGTGAAGTGTTCAAGTGGCACTTATACGCTTCCGTAGATTAAATATATGAGCGATGTATTTTTTTCTTAGAAGGGGGATGTGGTGCTTGTACCACCGTTTTCAAGGTTATGGTCGAACTAAAAAAGAAATTTTTAGTAAATTAAATGTGTAAAAACGAAAACGAAGAGGCAGAACTGATCAAAACGAAAAAAAAAAAATCAAAAAAAAAAAAAAAAATAAGAGAGAATAAAGAAAAAAAAAAATGAAAATATTTGAAAGCTCTTTCCGTACTGATAAAAAAATCTTGCGTATTCAAAAAAAAAAAAAAAAAAAAATTTACGGTGGGGTGGGGTGGGGGGGGTGGGGTAATCAAACCATTTAATTACAATTTTTATACATGTAGTCCGGAAGTATATTGTTTATGCCAGAAATAAAATTAGTAATCAAAAAATAAAACTAATATTTTGCCCGCATGCGATTGATTTTTTAACAATAACTCGTTTCGTTTAATTGTACCGCAATTACTGTAGACAATGAAAACAGGACATGAAATTAGTTTTGAAAATGACCACTGCTTATTATCACATTTTATTGCGTCTTTCAGTTTTAACACCTCTGAGTGATGCGCAAAGGTGACGGTGTTGATGATTACTAATCTATACCAATTCTGCAAGTCACACTTGTGACATCACACACGTAACTTCCGGTATACAGCCAATTTCAGTGCGATCTCTCAGGTGTAAACAAAGCTATTTTTAGTAATATCTCTAATCAGCAAGAGAGATAGTTGTTGTGTTGTACATCATTTTACTCGTAATTATAATGACTCTCGAACTATTTCTTTAAATGTTATGAGAACTAATCAAAGTTTTCATTCAATAAAAAATGAACAACTGCTTGTTTTTCGTAAGGTTTTACATTTTAAAACTCAGTTTTATCTAAAGTGATTCATTTTAATGTAAAATTGAAAATCTAAAAATCAAAGACTAGTGCAAACGACGGGAATTGAGAAAATATGTACTTACATTCAACAAACTTCGATTTTGTCATTTTCGAAAAAATAAATGTTCATTAAGTTTCTTTTTTCTATTCTGTTTAAAAATCAAATTTTGTGTAAAGAATAAGCTTATATGATTATAAATAGTTTGCATCATCTGAAAATTGAACATCCTTGACGCCGATATGATGTTGCTGAAATCATTTTATAAAAAGTCTGTTACATTTCAAAACAGTTATTATCATACTCGGGGAAATTGATAGCGATGCTGAATTTACTGCAAATATCTCCATTATATCATTTATAAAAATAAATTGGGAGAAAAAAACATTGACCCTGCATGACATGATCTGACAAAAAGCTATCAATGTATCGAGAAAAGTGATGAATTTAGCAATAACATTTTTATTAACTTTTCCTTCCCTATGAATGAATCTTTCCGGGAAAATATTAAAAATCAAATACTGTTCAAAGAATAAAACATATACTTTTTCAGTGCTTTTTATTTACATTTTGAATGCATAATAAAACAAGAAAAAAAATATTCAAAACATGGTTTTCATTTTATAACATTCGAAATACCAAATATCTACACATATGTACATCATGGACCTAGTCATTCATTGCACAACATTTGATCTTTGGCGAGGAAAATTGGAAATCAGGTGTGATAGCTTCAGAGTTTTATCAGCAAACATATACATATAAAAAGTAGCATAAAGATGGACATAAATGACTTAATTCTCAACAATAAATAAACAATAAATGAACTAGTGTTCCAAGTAATTTGACATTTTTGAAGAGAGATTTAGCTGAAGTTATCCCTATGCTACATGATATTAAAATAAAAAACAAAAACAAAACAAAGTCAGATGAAGTATTTTCTTTAATGGTCAGAATAGAAAATAGGTACTTTCACTGAACATACTTCGATATTTTAATTATGGAACATACTTTTAATTAAAAAATAGAATAGATAAGTATTAGGGGAGAAACAGTCAAAGTCGGAAAACATCGAATGTCGGACGTTCTTATATTGGAGAAAAAAACATTACTAAATTTAGTGTGATGTGTACTTTTCTTTTAGTATCTGCGTCTACAAGGTGTTAATGGCTGTTTCTTGCAAAGATAGTCTTGAAAACGTTCGAAATAATTTCTAAAATTTGGAAGTCACATACGCATCTAACGGAATCGGATAAAAAACTCGCATGTGCACCGGTCGGCGTTGATCTAGTTATCCTTGGCGAAATCTTCAGTGTGCCGTCTGTACTCAATGATTGCTAATTATAAATTTTGTAATCAAAGCATACTTTTACATTATCAAGATTTATTATTCCAATCATTATAATTTTTTGGTGGATATTTATTTATAAAATATATTTATTTAAAAAATCATTAAGATTTTACATTCTAGGTAATTAATAGTCGGACAGAGGAGGATTTTAAGTCGAACAACACATTATATTAAAATATTTTTCTAATTGTCAATTTTAAAATTCTTGAACAATTGATTTGAATGTAATTAAATTTACTGGCAAATTAAGAGTATTTTGCAAATCAAATTTTGCAGATTTGCTGCAAAGAAAAAGGAAGGAAGAAATAAAACTGATACCTTTTATCACTTACCTTTTTGATAATGTTTAATTTAAAACAAAAAGACAATGCAAACACGTAAATCAAAACCCATTTCACTGAATGTTCACAGCAACAAACTAACAGAATTGTAGAGAAATAAAAATATATATAAACTGATGAAAATAAAAGAAAAAAGGAAAAACATGATAGAAAGAAGGTCTAAAAAAAACCAACAAAATCATTTTTTTCATGGCTTTTGTTTTGTTTCATGTTAATAACTCGTCACTGATTCAGAAAAAAAAATCCTTTTTGAAAATTATTAGTTCCATAGATTACCGATTCCACCCTAAAGAAAGACAGATATATAGTTTTCTGCCTATAATCTTTTATATAAAATAGTGTTAATTTTGTAGACAATTTAAACTAAAAATTTATTTACACGATAACACATTTGTTTATAGATTATAGATTGCAAAATGCTATGCGCTAATTTTAATTTCTTGGTATATAATGGAAAATTTATCTAAATAATCCATACAATTTCTAAGTATATTAAGTATAGAAATAACTTAAATGTTATCGAAATTTCCCCAGGCACTTGACACCATTTTTGAAAGCTGTGCAGGGGATTTACAATTATATTATGAAAAAAATCAACTTACCTGAAAAAAAGACAAGAAAAAAGGATGGGTAATTGTCCTAACTCAAAGAAAATCCTATTTTGAAGGTTGATCTGATGATTACTCTTTTTTTAAATCAAATTTAATCATATATCACCAGATTATCCTGATTTGATGGTGATAAAAATGTAGTGCAGGGACAGCAGACATTGAATTTTCAATAGTGTAAAGTAATTTAATTTTTTTTGGGGGGGGGGGGGGGATTAAGGGGTCAGTCCCATCCACTTATACTACGTGTATGATTCATAATTACGCTTTAATACCTAAAAATGAAGTAAATTGGACTTTTAATTTCAAAAACTAGTATGTGTCCGACTTTAAACTCTACATGTCTTTTTTTTTCTTTACTGTCGATGTCCGACTTTATTTGCCCTTCTTGCTTTTCAGTGTTTGGTTCAGATTAGCATTACAAATCTGTTAACTAATGAAAATTAAGAATAGAAAGAGGGTAAAAATAGCACTTTATGGGACGTAAAAATTTCCGGTTATGTGTTATCGAAAATGCATACGAGAAGGTTCAACTTTTTGTCTGCCTCAATGGAAAATTTAACATCCTTGAAAAGAGGAAAAATACCCGATAATGTTGTATCTTAAAGGTGTATGATAAATCAAAAATATAATGCTAAAAATAACATTGGTAGAATTAACACTCAAAAGAATGTAGACAGGTCATGGAAGTCTAGTGGCAGAACGTCTGTTTCATGATCGGGCAGCCCGCGTTTTATTCTTCTTCACCATTCATCGTTTTAACCTCTGACGCCATCATCGGTATTGACTATTCCTATCTCAGGCGCACGGTATAAGAGGTGCAAATCACGGTCCTTTAAAACCAGCGTCACAACACGTATTGGCAAGATAAAAATCCTTATTGCACAATGCTCCTGATCATGAGTTCCAAGTAAATTTGAAGCATTACCTGTAACCAGCAATTTGTTATAATTACATTTGCATATTAGTTAGGCATTCTCAAATAGGAGTTAAAAGCAATGATTCCTTAAAGAGGCATCTTTTTAATGCAAATATATGATTTTATATATCACTTTCCAAATGACACTGCTTTATCAGACATGATGTGGAAAGAGTGATTCATTCTAAAAAAATGTTTTCCAAATGCTTCAGATATAATAGAATTTCCAATAATAAAGTATATTTAGCTTTAAAAAAAATAGAAACAGATAGATAAGAGTGATGACTATGCGTTTAGTAACTTTTTAAAAATTTAAAAGATGCAAAGTCACAGAATATTGTTATACACTGTTTAACGGAAGCCCCCCTTTTTTTACATAAAACTTCTTTAAAAAATAAAATACCGATATGCGATTAGCAATAACATTAGAAACATGATATTAATAATCACAGAGGATGCTGAAATTCAAAGAAAACAGGAAATATTTCATTCAGCCTGGTACCTGTGTAGTATTATATTCCTGTATTTCTGTATAAGGACCTATTGTACATCCTGTGGTTTATAAAAATACTTATTTGCAGAGAAACATGACACTATATATCATAATGTTTTATAATTATCGGTCGCGTAAAGGAAGTTTTAAATCTCACAAAAACATTTTTTAATGTTTCCTTCCTTGTATTTTATTCTAAAAAAGCTAATTTTAAATTTACTTCATTAAGCTTATTTATAATATTTTTGTCTTAAATGTAGTTTTTAAATAAAGAAAAAAGAGATAACTTCTAGGGTTGTAATAGCATATGGCTACACAAAAGATGCACCGTTTTATGCCCCCGTTTACGAAGTTTCGGGGGTATATAGTTTTTGTCTTGTCCGTCCATCTGTGTATCTGCATGTCTGTTTATACGCAAAACACTTTAACCTTGTACATAACTTTTGATTTGGTTGAGCAATGACTTTTAATATCTCACATATTTATTTTATTTAACAAATCCTTTCTTTGGGTGCCACCAAATTTGACCTTTTGACCCTGACCTTGGAATTTGATCGACTTTTTAAACAGAAAATACAAACTTTTATTTTGGCCATATTATTTGAACAGTTCATACCAGGACTTTTATATTTAATATATGGTTTTTGTGTAAAGATATTTTATTGCATGTCAACAACTTTGACATTCTGACCTTGACTTAGGAGATTTCCGTACTTAAGAAAAAACTTTAACTTTGACAATAATTTTTGAGCGCTCAGGGCTAGTTCTTCAATACTTCACATATGTAATCTTTGTGAAATGGTCCTTCATTGGATACCAAGAACTGTAAGCTTTTGACACTTGATCATGGAATTTGACCTACTTTAAAAAGCACATTTTGACCATTTTTTTTTAAGGATTAGGGCTAGTGCTTTCATACTTTACATATTAATTCTTGTGACAAGACCTTTAATTTGAAATCAAAAAAATTGACATTTGACATTGAAATTTTAACTTTTGCCATAACTATTGAAGGGTTAGAGCTAGGGCTTCCATACTTCACATATGTATTCTTTTTGGAAATTGGATACCATTTAATTTGACATTTTGACCTTGGGGATTTCTGTTCTTATATTTAAACTATAACCTTGACCTTAATTTTGAACAGTTTTGGCTAGTGTTTTCATTCTTGTCATATTGAGTCCTTATTACAAGACCTTTCATTTGATATCAAGAATTTTGATCTTGACTTTGGAGTTGGACTTTCATTGTAAAATTTTTAACCTTGTGCATAACTTTTGAAGGGTTAAGGCTAGGGCTTCCATATTTCACACATGTATTTTTTGTGGTAAGACCTTTTATTGGATACCGATTACCATGACCTTTTGACTTCGGAGATTTCCGGTCTTATGAAAAAACAATAACCTTGGTCTACGTTCATATTTCACAATAATTATTGTATTTCCAGTGAGAATACCTTTCTTTGCGTACAAATATACTAAATTTGCATTTAAGAAAAGTTTAATCTTTGCTTTGTTGCCATACGGGGGCATCAGTGTTTTAGAAACACATTTTGTTTGTTTTGTTTTATTTTGCCTGAAAATTGCTTTTCATAACTGACCCATACTTTTGCTTTCACTTTGTTAAACTACAATGTACGTCCAATAAATCGGCACAAAAGTAATAAAAAGCTTGATACTAGAACATATTGTATTGTAATAGTATTGTATTGTAAAAGAGTATTGCATTTGGATTTTGAATACTCGAAACATGACACTTCTTCGAGCAAAAAGATCACACAATAATTAAAATGCATTGATTTGTACGATTCTTTCGATGATTGATATTATTCATACTATTCACGTAAAATATGATTATATATGCGACAAAATATGATAGAAATAAAAGCTTTTAGCCTACAAGTTAAAGTGTAAGATCAAAGAGGTCAAGTTAATTGAACCATTGCTCAGTATCATGTACACTGACCTGCAATTTTCTTTACAATCTTGAGTCGTGCTAGATCAAAACCTGTCTAAATATACTTTTTATTAAAATAATCCCTGATATTACTTATTCCACGAGTGACATAGCTTACGGCTCTATGGGAAAGGTTTTCCCTGAATTAAAAGAACAGCAAAGTCAACGTCATGTTTTTCATAATATATTGACTCATATTCATACATAGGCAATTTGTTAGCTTTGTGTTATGTAAAGAATATTTATTCGCTCAATTATGACAAGCAGCAAGATGTGAATGTTCAACAGGAGATGCTTACTCCTTCATGGAACCTGATCCAACTGTTGCTTTTATCGGTCTGTTTATCACTACCCCCGATCGGTATTGTTTCAATTGTTTTTGAGCCTGGTTGCTGTTTGGTATATCCTTATTTCATAGACGCAGAATTAGGTAGTGTTGATTCAAATGGATCAAACCATAATCCTTGGGGGAGTGCTACAGTGGACAATCTAAGCTTTACATCAGAATAGAATTTTTTTAATGTTCTTCTCAAGAAAAGACAAGTTATGTTTAATCTTATTTTTTTTAAAGTTTCTTCCAGTTGAACTTTGTTCAAATTATGACCTCCAGGGAACAGTCAGACTCCATTGGACAATGAGTCTTTTACATTGAAATTAAAAAGGAGAACATTTTCTCTTTCTTGATTTGTTATATTAATATTGAAACATCATTACGTACTGGTAGTGTAGATTGAAATTTGTTCAAATTATCTTCACCGCAGGGTATGTTGGTTTAACCCTCAATACTAAACTGCATGATTTCTGCTGCATAACTGCTTTGGTAAAAGCCATGGGCGTTTTGTGTTCTATCTTAAATATATTTCTGAAGATACCCGTTAAATTGTAAGATTTTTATGTAAGTGCCATTTAAGATTCTACTTTTGTGTTGATTTAAAAACTATGAAAATGTTTATAATGTTTTGGGGGTACTTCTGTGATATTTCGCAGGAATATTTAAAATCTACATGTATATGGTTAAAGGTATTTTTATTTTGCTAAAATAAAATGATTTTTTTATCTTTTTTTTAAAAGACATTTTGTTTGAATTACATGTCGTCATTCCCTCTACAAACAGATCCCACACACAATAAATGAGTATATTCATTTCATTTATTTTCAGCAATACATGACACCATTCTTTAAATATTTTTAATCAATTCCTTGAATTTTCTAGAAAATAAGGAAAGGAAACAAGGTAAAATTTTAATAACAATGTTCACAATATTAACAGTTTGATTCAGAATTATATAATTGAGTGTTTAATATTTAATGCAATGTTTATTTAAATTGTAAACATTTATCAAATTAAATTGACTTCATTTTTTCCTATTTGTTGGAATTTTTAAGAAAATCAATCAATTGTTTAAAAAAAAATTGAATTTTCTAAAATGCAGCATTACCCTTGCTGTGTTTCATTTTCCAAAAAGGTACAAAGTCATCCCAAGTAATTTTCAGGGTTTTAATTCATTTGCCGACTTAAATCTATTTTGATTTTTTTTTGTAACCGTACATACAAAGTCTAATAGCAATGATATATAATCATTAAGTCGGAAAAGTTGCATTTCACTCTATTAAAATGTATTTTTAAAATTTGTGTGTTCCGTATTGCAAAGAAAAAAAATATTTTATCATTCAATGTTCGTAAATTAATACAAGGTTTTAAGTATCTTATATATAAATGTTTACATGTACATTTAAATGTTTATATTAACATATATAATAACTTTACATTAGACTTTACATTCGGAAACTTTTTTCTACAAGCTTAAAATTAAAAATCCTTATAAATCAGGATCTGTATGAAAAAAATCTGTGTATTTGTATTAAGTTGAAAATACAATAACCGGTCACGGTAGCCTAGTGGTAGAGCGTTCGCTTCGTGATCGGAAGCCCGGGTTCGATTCTCGATCGCGGCGCCGCGTCATACCTAAGACGTAAACAAAGGTAGTGACTGTTCCTTCGCCAACCGTGCTCCGTGGTAACAAAACATGTTGCTTTTTATTTTGGCTAACGTGAGTTCTGTTTAATCAAATGGAATGAAACTTCACACTTCGACAAAATAAATGTTTATATTTACGAAAATGTGTTGATTTAAAATCTTGTAATAATCATATGACGATGAGAAGCATTGTTTACGTATATCATTTCTTAAAATCGATATCTAAGATTGATTTGAGGTCGTAAAAATGAACCAAATTATGTAGAGGAATAATATCAACGGAATTTTGTCGTTCCTGGGCCTCTGTAGTTATAACAGGGGTTACATACCAAACCCGTGACGTCATAACTGTTGATCATGCAGTAGCAGAGTAAAAGTGAAAAGTAACGAGAATTGATGTAAACAAACACAAGAAATCGGAGTTTAAGCGCATTTAGAATGAATATCATGTGTGATTCTTGCGTATTAATAAGGTGTGGTAATATAATTCTGCAATTTCTTCGTAAATTTAAAGCAGGGAGGGTGTTTACTTGCCGATCAGCCTTTCCTCTGTCGTTTGTAACAAAAAAGATGCAAAAGTTCAACACTACGCCGCATACCTTGAAACTTAATTTTTGTTTCTATCTAAAGTTCTTATACCATTGTTTTTGGAAAGTGCTGCTACAATCGTATGGTTTACGAGAATTTATGCATTTTTTCGATGTTATGAACAAAATGTAAAACTTTTGGGAAGGTTTCGTGCGAAATTGTTGAATAATTATTTCTTTAAGAGGACAGTAGGATTCTAGCAGCACTTTTCATGGTACAGAGATGTTTTTACATAACTATTAATATAAATTGGAACTAATTATCCACTTTTTTATTAAGGCATATTTTCTAATTATAGACGTCACGTGGTGACGTCGTGGTGAAGTGCCTCCTGTAGTATAAGTCCCATTGAATTCTATAGAATGCATAATTATTGTAAAAGTTTTATTCTTGACTTTTCCGATTTATTAGTGTTACATAATTATGAAAAAGTGTTAATTCGCCGAATTCTGATCCATGTGCTGCCTTAACAAACCCGCGTTGTCATAAAACGTTCCACATTTTGAAACAATTCTACCAGGTTTTCCGCTTATCAAAATCTTGAAGATCATTTATCAGGTATATCGTGTTTTGCGTGTATTATGCATATCCTGTAAAGATTAACGATGCGGGTATTGTATATACTGGCATGTTTACAATGTGAATCGAAGTATTTATGAAAGGATTCCGTGAAAAGTATGCTTACTCAATATTCTTCGTAGGTTTTTCGATTATCTTTAATTTTGATGAATCATATCTTATCTAGTTCTTTTGAATTTTCTCATCAATCTGTAAAATTATGTTGAAGTGATGACGCACTGTTGGGTTAATATGCTACTTCTGAAGAATGTCGTCGATGTGACGCACTGATAGTTTAATATTATAATCTTGAAAAAAAAGTGTTGCTGAAGTGACGCATTGTTGGGTTAATGTTATATTCCTGTTCTTTAATATAAGTGGTAATATCGCGGAATCGGCTGATGTAGCTCTTTTTGAATAATTAATATCGTTTCTCTATTCGATTTCTATAACCTCTTTGATTCCGTTCTTAAGAGGATAGCAGATATATTGTAAGGAATCAAACGTTTTGTTTGACTTAGATTACAGGAATTGAAATTGAATATTTATGGATGTCTGTCGGTTTGAAGTACATGGCATGTCTGTCGAAAGGCATTCTAAAAATTTTGGTATAGGAGCGTCCACATATGAAATGCTTTATAAACGTTCGTTCATTGTGAAGGTGATGTGAGAATCTAGATCTACACCCCTACATTTACTATTGTTATTGTGATTTAAATTCAAGACACGTGGTTAAGGTTTACCTATTCAAAGGTAATAGGGTAGAACCGGTTTTATGAATGAAATAGGCAGTAAACAGCAAATTGTTATAGTCTGTTTGTTTTGAAAACATGTCCAGGGAAAAAAATTGTTTCCAGACGTTTGTGAAAGGTTTTCAAGATTTTCAACAATAAAGGGGGGAGGGTTAAATAAAAAAATATACCAGATCATAGTTTACGGCAAAAAAGAGCTCACTAGCTACAGATACGCTTTGATTTTTATATATTTATATATATTATGTTATAATTAATCTTAATTATAATTAGAACTTCAGACCTGTCCTTACATGGAATATCAATTTTGAAATATATCTCACGAAACAGACATATAGTATGAAGAGGCCTTCTAATTTTTTGTTGCAGAATAGAACAAATCATAGTTATATTTGCTAACGTGTTAATAAAATTTGGTTGAGAAACTCTGTTGTAACCTCCTTCCACCAACTAATTTTTTTATCAATTTTTTTTTCAGATAAGTTGTTTATAGTCCTTTTTGGTCATACTTTTCATGTATTGTTGTTGTAAAAACTATACTTAAATGTAGATATACCTTCGTACTGTTTTTCTGAGCGGTCAAATAAATCGCTTATGACTAGGATCGAGATATTGTACCCGTCTTTAGCATGCCTCTTGTATATCAACACATATGTGTCTTATCCCCAGATTATCCCAAATATTCTCATTTAACATACTGTGTTACTTTATATGAAAAAATAATTTAGTAATAGAGAGGTTTAGCAAATCAACGTGTATGCGTACTTGTACGTGTAGCAGGGGATTCCCCCGGAAGTCTGTGTATTACGTCATCATTCTTGTTAATGACGAATTTCTACACGTTTATCGAAACGTGTAAATCACCGAGTACACGTAAGTACAAACTTGTAGCTGATATCTCTTTATTTGATGTTTGTTTGAAAGAAAGATAACGAATTTCGAAAATTAGAAGATATTATGCGGATGTTGGTAAAAAAAAAACATATGTTCTCATTGAAAAAAGTATCTTATTGATTGTCAAATACACACACCTAATTTACTATCTTGTCTGTCACAACATACGCATATAAATAAAGTTTTTATAATTTGTTGTAAATTGTCAATTTGTGTTTATTAAGATTCAATTTTAAAAAAGCATTCAAAGCGCTTAAAATTTTTTCCCTTGGTTTTAGTGAGAGAATTGATTTCAAATTTATAAATCTACTTGGTATTTGATCCATTTAGACGAAGATCAAGGTGACCAAACTCCCCAAAAAAGAAATTCTACAACTAATATTATGGAGTATCTGTAGACAAAATCTAACTAAGAAAGCGAATATAAGAAAGAGGAACTTAAACTGAGAGGAGAAGAACCTAAACTTCATAGGGAAAGATTTGAATACGCCAGTTTAGAGATAGGAACACTTTTATTTTAAAGGCGCGAATAACACTCAAGTTGACGCGGAGGTGGGACACTTTTGTAAACAGAACACTATATATAGAGACATGTCGTTAAACGTCGATTCAATGCTGAAACCTCAGCTGAAATTATTTCTAATTGAACGTGGAATGAGTGTACGTGACTATAATGTATTTCAACTTCGTGAATTAGCTAAAAAAAAAGCTATAGAATTAAAATTGCCAATCTTGAAAACCCCCGATGATGCTCTTGACTATCTGCGCCAGCGATGTCGCATTATTATTGACGGTGAGGTTGTTCAATTTCCATTTGTTACATCCAATGAATTAAGAAAAATGGACTGATGATTTGAAAAATATTCCTGCATTTTGTCAGGCTGATGTATTCGTTTATTTACTGTCCAAGTCTGATGCCTGGTCCCCCATTCGTCTCCAAAATTACAAGTGTGAACAAGGTTACAGATTGTATCAATCTAATCATATTCACTCCGTCCAGTGTCATGACATGACTCATAACCATCTATATGTGAAATCATTATGCATTAGAGAGACCTCCCAGTCAGCTGATCCCTACAGGACCTGGTGCCTCTTGAATTGTACTGATGGCAGTTGCACTTCTGCTGGGTGCGATTGCACTGGGTAAGTAATCATAGTAATGATTATAACTAAATTAAATTTTAAACTTTCATAAACATTATTACAAGCAATGTTATTATTGTGCAAAGAAAAACTCTTAAATCTGGAGATAATAATTTATTATTACCACATCTGTTGACTGATCAAATAAAATAAATATATCTATTCAACTTGGCAATGAATTCAAATATCAACATATTTAATAATAATTTATAATTGTCGGATCAATACACATATACAATAAAATAAAAATAATAATTGCACCAATTATGAGGAATCACTGTAAATATTCATAAAAAAATGTAGAGGGTTTAAAGAATAATATTATAGCTAGTACAGAAAATATTTGCAGCGTCAAGCATCTTTATGTTGAGTTACATATATTTTAGAGATGATGGTGGATGTGAACATGTTGTGGCCCTATTATTCAGTTTGGCAATGTGGTCTGAGAGGCATACTGATAGAAACACAGAAACATGTACTTACAGAAAATGTGCCTGGGATGTTCCTCGTAAAGAATCAAAACCAAAACTGTTGGATGAAATTGAACAATCAACTGAAAAAATCGCATTTATCCATTTGAACATTGCTTTGACCCTACTACCATAAGTCAAAACAACTGTGATGTTGACAATATGCTTTTAGATTTAGTGAAAGATTCTGACACACAAATCATTGAGGTTCTTGATTTATCTATTAATGATAATGAACCAAATATGCCTAAAACTTTGAAACAGTGTGTTTCAAACTTTGATCCTAATTGGAATTCATCAATTTTTGACTATTTATCTACATGCATTGGGGAAAAAGACTGTAATGAAATTGAAAAGCTTACGGAACAGCAATCAGACCCAGTATAGTGGTATGAATATAGATTTGGGAGAATAACTTCTTCCGTATTACACAATGCTTGTAATTATACAGGAAATGACCCTAATAACTACATTTTAAAACAAATATTGAGCACTGACAGTACATCATTTTCAACCCCTGCAACTATCTATGGGAAGGAAATAGAAGTTTTAGCAAGAAATTTATTTGAAAAACAGAATGTTGCCAATTTAGAAATTACACTTTAGATAAGATTTTTGATGAAAAATATCATATTAAAATGGATGAAAATGGTTGTATGATGTTAAAAGAAAACTAAACTGGTATACTCAAATTCAATTGGCTGTTGCAAATGCACCACGGTGCGAGTTTGTTAGAAGGTGATGTCACCATTGGAAAACATAAAATGTACACAGAAAGAATATATTTTGATCCATCCTTTTGGAATTCATTGTTTGAAAAATCTATTTTTTGAAAGATTTTTATTGCCAAAGTTGCAAGAAATCTGATGTCTGCTAATGCTTGATATGCTTCGTTTGTATTGTGACTTGTGCTTAGCTTTTGGTTGCAAATATTTCATTCACAATATTATAATATGCTATACTGTATTATGAATAGCATGCTATGTGAAATATAAATTGCCATGACAGTATAATATTGTATAAATAGTTTTTACATTAAAAATACTAGTCTGCAAAATATTAATAAATATACATTGAACATAAACGATATATGAGTTGTATTGATTATCAACCTGACATAAATAATGAAAGCAAGTCATAATTTTTGTATATTATCAACCATAACTGCATAAAAAATTTAAACATGTGGTGCAGTTTTTTTTCTCAGAAATTTGATTACCTTCTAACTAATGGTGGCATTAAATTGCATCAAAATGCTGCAACTTTTATTATCTGATTCATAATTGGTTTAAAAGACCATGGCATGATATTTCCAAGAAGTCTGAATAATTTCAATCTCTGGATGGCTCTTTCAACATTAATTCTAAGCTTGGCAATTTTTCTGGTTTGCTTTATTTTCTTTACTCTATAACTGCACGTGTGTTGGGATAATTTTTTCTGAAAGACATTGGCATATATTTTCTGACCTGATTTCTAGTTGGCCATCTTATTAAATACCCAAAAAACATTTGACATGAAAGTAATCCATGTTATGAAAATTTGTGAAACTCTAGATTTTGAAATTCCAAACACATCTGCAAGGCAAAATTCATAAATTCCTAAGCGTAAACGAACAAATGTCAATATAAATTCCTGAAAAAGAGACAGTTTTCTCGTTGGACCAAGTTTCTTGCGTCTCGGGTTTTTCTGGTAATTCTTTTCTTTGGCACTTTCTTGGACAGACCAATACTTCAGAGAAGAGCATTTCGAAACACGTATGTTGAATATTCCTAATAGCAGGGCAAGAGATGGTAAACCAGTGTATGATCTAACATTTGCATCATTTTTTGTTATGTTTTCAACAAAAGCATCTCTTAGCAGTGATGATTTATCAACTGATTTAGCTTTCAGATTTTGGTTCTCCTCACTCAACTTTGTAATATCATTCATGGTCAGTTCTGTCTGCATTGATCTGTCTGTGAGAGAAGGTGAACACTGAGGTGTTGCTACATGTATGTAGGAGTGATCAGATGAGGGAGGATTTCTCTGAGTATCTTCAAACTTCTTTCCATCAAGTAAAACTAAAAAGTACAACCATGTATATATAAAACATACGTAAATATTTTTCACAGTATTAAGTTTAATTCAAATGGCAAGGTATTAAATATATTGATATCTATCTTAATAATATCTGATCAGAATAAATTTGTACCATTACAGTTTGCTTCAGACACCTCTATTTCATCAATGTATGGAATTTAGTTATCTTCATATATACAGAAGTCATCTGAGGTGTCTGTGGATATGTCACAATTTTCCCTCTCTGGTGCAAATCTATCATTAACAGGCTGGGCTGTGTTGCTGGAGTTACAAGGTGTTCTGCAATATACGTCTTATTATTCTAAATAAAATAAATTTATATACTAGACTATACTGGACAAGTGTGGACCTTGTTTTTTAAGAAAAAATCCATGTATATTATAAATCATATGAATTTACATGCATGGATTAGATGAGGAAAACAAAAATTTATTTACTTAATCTTTTTTTTACATAAAAGATTGACTTTTTTGTCTATGATTTTATTGCACATGAGTATCATACAGTATAACCTTTCAAGTAGGACCCTTGTATTGAAATCTAGAAATGGATCATGATCGATTAAGTAGTTTTGTCAAATTTTAATAAATACTTTCAAATGTAAAAAGAAAATTTGATGATTGTACAAACCTTTTCCTAGACGTCTCTTTAAAGTTGTTGTACGGAAAAAAGCGTTGGCGTGTCACAGTCGCTATCAAAATGAAGTGAACATATTCTAGTATATTTGTTGGGCCTCAATCCTCTTTCTCGTCGAATCATATTTATCCATTTATTTCGATTAATTTTTTGTGATTTTTTTGGTAGAGAGAAAAATTTTACATTCTGAAGATGAGGGTACTTTGATAAATTTAGCTGTTTTCGTGTAGATGACGTGCATCCCGGCACACAACAGTGGTAAACGGGCATTGCGATATTCACAGCGATGTATCCAATGTAAACTGTCCCACTTTCCGGTTTACGCGGAAACGAAAATCACCTCCGCGACAAAAGAGCGCATCAAGGGAAATAATCTCGAAACTTGCGTATTAGAAAGAGAAGAAAGAAGGGAAAGAGTAGACTGAAAAAAAAGGAAAAGGCTCTAATGTTGCAGCTTCTCCAGAAAGCTTTGAATCAAAAATAATTTTTGTGTATTGCAAATTTCAAATTTAAATCAATAAATATCAAAATTGAAAAACACGATAAATAAATATCAATAAAACTTAAATCATGCCTTAAGTTTGTTTTGCACATTTTTCTTTACTCTGCGTCTTAAATTTGAATAAAAATATTTCAGAACAGTCAATGATGTAAATATTCTTCAAGGGAGGGTGGGTGCAGCCCGAAAAACGATCCAGTTTCGCTCCCATACAAACATTTATGACAATTGGTTAGTAAGGCAGCAACTTTATAGTATTTTCCAACAGGCTGAAGATAGATAGAGTTTGTGGTTTTTCTTGTAATCAATAAAAGCTCAACAGTTTCCCAAATCCTCTCTCCACACTAATTCTTACAGCTGATATGCGCCTGTTAAAACGCGCTTGGATAGCAGAAAGGAAGGCACCTTTGAAGTGTGGTAAAATGAATGGCGATAAGGGATATGCTGGATCCCCATAAACACAATAGGCCTCATTGTTGGGCGTTGTCATATTCCTCTGCATTTCGATTTCCACACCACTCTCTCTCAGCAAACCGGCATTTTGTCGTCTCCCTTCCACTGGGCCATAAAAGTGTGCAATTATTCCATTAGGGGCCATGATACTTCGGAATTTCAAGCCATGCACTCGTTTATGGCCATTGTAAACTATTCTCTGGTTGTACGCTGGACGACATATTGGTCAAACGGTACCATCGATGAAACCCCAGCAGTTTTCCAGAGGAGCATTTTTATCCCGAATAGCGGTAGCCATGGCTTTAAGCTCACCATGTGACAAACAGGGTCTGTGCAGTGTATCAAGAAGACAGGCATAATTGTCGTATATGAAGTCAAGTGCTGTGTTAAATATGTTTGAAAGCTCATATCTTGTACTACCAAATAGCGGGGATAAGTCCTCGAGACGATTAGGATATGCAAAACGCCTAATTACAACGGATAACCCTTACCAAACTGATATGTTTGCTGCAGGCCTGCAGCAAGTCTGCTGCAAGCTTACAGCAAACAAAATTGTTCGCAGGAAGAAAAATTTCTTGTTTGCAGATGATTGCCGCTAGCTGCGATCTTGCGGCAAACATTGCAGCAATTGCTACAAGCTTGCAGCAAATTCGCAGGATTCCAACATGTGTGCAGGAACATTGCAAGAAACATACATGCCAATTTAATGTTCGCAGCAAGTTCGCAGGAAACTTTTCACAATTCAAATGTTTGCAGGAAGTTCGCAAGAACAGTAAACAAGTTAAATCAGCCAATGAAACGCAGATTGTACTGGGTCAACACAAAACTGGCCATTTTGAAATGTTGTAATTGAAGTTGTACATGTTTCAGTATTTTGGTAGGAATATACATCGATTCAAATGATTAAAAGTGCCAAACTCTGGATGTAGGTGTTCATTCTATCAATGATATCTAATTGGTAAGAAATGATTTTGATTTATTTTGATATTTGAAAGAATATTTCTTAAAAGCACGTTTGAGTAACTGGTGTAAATGCTAGGTCAAATCTAAATCTGTTTCTTATGAATTTCAGTCCTCTTATTGATATCACATATGTATACTTCTGAAAAGTACTAATGGACCCAAATCAGTTAAATTTTATCAAATAAATTAGAAAATGTGTATATTCATTAAATATTATATGTAAAGTTCTTAAAGTTCTGTTCATATAAGAAGCTATCATGCACTTTCATTATAAAAAGGTATGAAAACTTTGTCTAGGAACGTAAAGAGGGCCTATCACAACTTCATAAAACTGCATCTTTTCAGAAACATGTGGTAAATTTTCTCTATACTCAAAATATTTAGGTCAGGACAAAAGCTTTCTGTGAACTTGCTGCTTGTACAAAGGAATGTGCCAAAACCATAAGGAAATTGTTTGCTGCAAGTTAGCAGCAATGTTTGCTGCAAGCTTGCTGCAATGTTTGCTGCAAGCTTGCTGCAATGTTTGCGGCAGGCTTGCAGCAACGTTTGCCGCAAGCTTGCAGCAATGTTTGCGGCAGGCTTGCAGCAATGTTTGCCGCAAGCTTGCAGCAAGGTTCCCTTATTTGGAAAATTCAATGTTTGTTGCAGACTTGCAGCAAACCTCATTTGCATGGTAAAATGTTTGCAGCAAGCTTGCTGCAAACTTGCCGCTAACTTGCTGCAAACACCAAGGCTTTGTATAGACTGTCATGCTTTCTTTGGCTACATTGCCGCAAGCTTGCAGCAATGTCTGCTGCAAGCTTATAGCAATGTTTGCTGCAGACTTGCAACAAATATTTGCAGGAAGGCAATATTTTCGGTAAGGGAACCCCTCCATTCCACTACACACTGTGCGATTCGCACTCCGAGAAACCTCTGGTACTTCCATTACACGTCTGATCTCATTTAATCCAGCTTTATCAAAGCGAAATAAATGCTTACATTGTTGGTCTGAAATTTCCTCTAATTGAAGTACAGATTCATATTTACTGGATTTTGTTACCAGAAGTAATGTCACCATCTTCCGTAATTGCGGCCAACATCTTTAAATTTAGTGCCATTTTCGAAAGATTGTAAATCAAAGCTTATAAGCTAACAAATGTTTATTATTATCCAATGAAAAAAACAAAACTTTAACATTAAAAAATTTTAACGTACACGTTTTAATTGCTAAACAACAAAAGTAATAACAACTTGTTCGTGTAACTCTAATATGTAATTCACACTTACAAGTACACGTACACGTTAGTTTGCTAAACCTCTCTAATAAATATTGTCTGTGGACGAAATTGAAAGCATATTCTCTCTCTCCTCCGCCCTAAAAAAAAGTCAAGGTGCGGGACTGACGCGTCAGAGATTTCCCTTTTTCTAATAAAAATAAAATGGTTGATAAAAATTTTCCATATACTGTAATAAATCTGGTTGTTCTTTTTTTTAGTAGAGAGGCTGTACGTCATTGTTGGAAATGATCTTTTTGAATTTTTGTGATGTAAGAAATCTACATACCAAGGGGAGGGTCTTGACCCGAAGCACATGTTCTCCGAAGAAAAAAAAATTGTACATGTATATTCATGATTTTTTTCCTAGGACCAATGAAACAAATCTCTTGTTGAAACTTCAAAATATAAAAGAATTAACCCAACATCGATTTATATATATCTACGAGTAAATAAAAAGGTATTTACAATCAGAAACGACTCCCCCTCTACATAACCGTTACTGTCTGAAGAGAAAATTTCTAAATTATTAATTTCTATTTTTAATTGTTGCATTTGTTGCAAAAGACAAAGGTTTGCTTTTGCTGTTTTAACCGTCGGAATCCCTACACAAGCCGTAGATTGTGCAAATCATGCATGTTTTAACCACTCGATCAACGTAAATAGGAAATCTGTCGATTAGTTTCGAAGTGTTTGAGAAAACTAGACGTTTATGCTAGCTGGACAAATGACCAAGACAAAGCTCAACTATTGCTATTTCTATCTTCCGTTGGCTATTTATTTTTTGTAAATACATCTTACATATACCGGAAAAAGACGTGACTCACATCTCTTCTGACTTCCAAGCGGTGAAAATCTACTCTCCCATACGTTGAAAATGACTCCCCCATACTAGCGACTCCCCCGCTTTACCCGTCGTATTCGGTGATAATGCTTCATTCTCATTCAGCTGGTTTGTCAGTTAAAGTCACAGTGTTGCCTCATTTGTTTATCTGACGCAAAAAAATATAGTCCATGCTAAAATATTTGTCCAAAAAGAAATTTATATTCATGACAGCAGAAAATTGTTTCTTAAAGAATACTTATAATGTTAAATTTGAATGAATTCAAGAGATATCGATTGAAGTATATTTCTGCAGAATAACTAAAACTGGTGAAAACTAAAACTGAAACTTTTCTGTTTACTATGTCTCCACGTGCTAGTCACTTCCTAGCCACATTTCCGTGAATAATTTATCCTATCTCGCTGTAGTCTCGCTAACTCTCGCCAGAGCCATTGCTTGAGCTACTCTGAACTCATTAGATTTGCAGAAAACCGAAAAATAAAAGGTAAATAAATAAAATAAAAGGTTCCGAACACATTAGTAGGGGTGATCTATGGCATAGCCCATGTCTCATCCTTGCCAAGGCAAGAGAGCCAAGTGGATTTCATTCTATGCTTTCCTTTGATTGGTCAGAACAATGCGCGCTTAATCATTGGTTTTTGAGCCGTTGCAGTTAAATATCGGCGTAACAATGACACATTAAATCGACGGCGTAGAAAAACTCGAGGTCAAGACGTTCATTGTGACGTCGTGTATTCCTACGCCGAACGTCTTCATTGAACGTCTTCACTGGAAGCGTACCTAAATTCGACGTCACAATGGGCTAAGATTCAGGGCAGATTCGCCCTTAATTCATTGTACTCCACCTGGCCCAAGTGTCGCTGAGTATACGAAGATTAACAGAGACAGTGAACCAGGCTAGGCTAGGGTGATCTAGATCGTACATAAGATTTAGCTGATGTAACTGTTAGATTCTCATTGATGTAATTCCAAATTATAAAACAATCGTCAAGATATTTTTCTTCCAGTTGTGCTTTATATTTTTTTTAAGTCCGTTGTTGTTCCCCAGTTTATCGAATATTTATTTTTTTCCCCCATAAATCTTCTCCTCTTGATATAATAGTGTAAGGTTGTCATAAGTAGGGGCCATCTTTGTACATAATGTCCGTCGTCTCTTTCGTGCAATATACTTGTCATTAAAAGAGAAAGTATAATTTTCCAAAAACGTCACTGGGAAATGTTATTTATCAACGGCATTTAACGGTTTTCGCTAATATCCTGATAATATTCCAATAAAATCATGTTATTTTATCTTTAGAAAAAATAAGATTTACTGTTTATTTTTTGCATTTGTTTCATGAATGCTTTATACATGCTGTAACATGGCAGTGTCTGTATGCTTAGTGCTTTCTAAAATTAAACTAACACATGTTTAATGATAGCGTCACTATACGCTAAACAAACACCATCATTGAAATATTTCCGCATTAAAGTAACACAGAGAAGTTTATTCTCCTTCTGAAGTTTACGTTTGCTAAGTGATAAAGGATTCATGGGGAACATATCGTCTTGATTCCCAAAATGAATCTGATTGTGTGGAGGTTAGTTCTCTGTGTTCTGATGTACGGACCTGTGACTGAGGCCTGTCCAAGTGTTTGTAGATGTCATAGGAATACCCTCTGTAATGGGACATTTGTAGACTGTGATAATGTAGGGTTAACTGAAGTACCTACCAACATCCCAACAGATACATGTAAATTGTAAGTAACTGTTTAAAAGTATTTTAAGTAGAACAAAAAATGTAGATGATTTCTTGTGTAATTGCTTTTGAATAATGTTTGATGTTCATAGTTCAAAGTGATGTTTATCTATGATAGCCATCAGTTTAATTTAACATAATATTGACATTGTGATTAAAATATGACCACGTAATAATCTTTAGAAATTACGAAAATATAAGCTTCTAGTAAGGGAAAGTATATAAAGCATAACATTAGTTTGTATTTGTTAAGGTCTATATCAAGCAATAAAACTAATTTCAAATCTTTATTGGATATTGAAAGAGAATGCATAAATTTCAATATATAAATTAACGAATAAAAAACGAAATCAATAAATAAATCTATAAGCTGACGAATAAGATGTAAAAGATGTATAAAAAATGATTAATGATTAGAATTTGTCAACTACATAAATTGTCGCGTTCAATATATTTCCTGATACACTGATACTGCTAGCCATTTAAGGGTATGAATTTTGAGAATATAATCTAAAAGCTTGTTTATAAAATTCTATATAAATGTTACTGGGTACTGAATGAACTAAACTCTTAGGAGGATTATAAGATCAGTAATATTACAATGGAATAGAAAACATATAAAAAAAAACTCAGTTTGCTATTTTGGTAAATGTTTCTCGTTAATATGAAACCCTTTCACATAGAAAGTTACTAGAAAATTTATTTTTTTTTTATTTTTATGAGATTTGTTTTACAATTGTGAAGAATGGTACCATTTCCTGAAAGCTCAATGACATATAACTTTATTTATAACAAAAAATCCAAAAAATTTGCAAAACCTCTTGATTGCATCAGATAATCCCCTAACGAAATCCGGTGCTGTTACTACCCCAATCAAATACCAGGGTATGTATCTATGAGAGTCGGACTTGTCACATGCAATACCAATTAACTTTGTAGAATCTTTGTAACCATAATAATTTAGCAATTATTGAGTAACTGCAAGTCTAGTGAAGGAAAAAAATTATGTAAAAAAATCAACATAAAACTGCACTCTGGAAATATTCAGGTGCCAATACGTACCTAAAAGCAGTAAGCATCTCGTCTTCACTGTTCAGGACCGTTGTCAGCCATATTTATTGATCAGTAATGATTGGTGTGAGCATTACTTACTTTTCTATATGATTAAGGTGAAATTAAAAAGGAAAATGTTAAATATCGTTGATGGCAATTTTAATTTACTGAACATTTCTCATGAATCTTAGAGGGAATAAAATCACCACGTTTGAAGATAATCTTTTCAACATTTTTTTTGTACTTTAAAGATACTGAAAATAAATTCAGAGTAATAAATATGTCAGCAATAAGTATTCATTACCCAAGGAAATGTCTTAAATCCTTATTCCACATACTATATAAAATAAAACAAAACATAACTACAACGTAATTTTCTTATTGTCACCCCAGTGAAACAATGTTGAGAAAGTCTGCTCAATGTAAGGAGTCGATCCTTTAGTCGCTATGGAACTTTGAGACTCGTCCTTCGGATGAAACCGTAAAAAGCAAGGTTTCTTGTTGCAAATGGTGCTAGCAAGTAAAAATCTCTCCCTGCTCAATTGCTGTAACTTCTGAGTATACGTCAAAATCTGCAGCTCTCTACCCGCAAGTGGTGGCGTCTCCATATAAGTGAAAAATTCTCGCGTTTGACGTTAAACAACATAAAGACAAATATTTTTCTCATAAACATTTATATTTGTTTGAACGATGTTATAAACGCACAGAATTAACAAAACGACAAACTTAAACGAGAACGCCGTAACTCTCAACCCATCAACCCATTTATCAACAATTCATCTCATTCCAGAAACTACACATACGCAGAACAATCCGAAAAACACAAACTCCGCATGAAGGCGACG